>NW_019267557.1:162344-222863 GCF_002742605.1 Olea europaea var. sylvestris
TTTTTTAACTTGCGATTAACTTGTTTATGGCAGGAAGAAAACTCTCCTTTTAAAATTTCCCCCCTTTTTTTTAAGTGGCCTGACCATTTTACTTTTCTTGTTTTAAAATAAAACTGAGTCCAAATGTGCATGTAATGGTAGAACTAACAAAAAATGGATGGAAGGACAGTTTCCGTAACGAAACATGAAAATAGAGGTAAAAATATAAAAAAAATTAAAATGTATGAACATTTTGCACACTAAAAGCAAAACATAAAGATGTTTTGTGCCCATAAGCCTATAATATATTAGAAAGATTCAAATAAATTATTTTATTATTGAAATACTAATAAACGTACAACATAAAAAGGAATTACGTTAGCTAACTACGATTAATTTTAATATTCTAATGATATATAATTGAAAATGGTAATAAGCAAAGTTTGAGAAGCTACCATTTTGCTCCAGTTTCTTCAATAATCACTTTCAAATTTACCAAATGGTTAAAATAGTAGTGAACTATTTGACAATTAAAAGTTGAACTCTAAATCAATTCCAAACATGACAACGTTTCATCACTACTGATTTTACAGCCTGTCATGAATATGCAGTCAAAATTTTCAAGCAAAAGCCAAGTAGCAATATGTTCCAAGCTTCAACAGGAAGTTAAAAGGGGTGAGCGTTCTACTACAATTAAAGTCAGTCGCATACAAAATTGGGAAAAAATTCGATTGTGCTACATGTACATCACTATTTACAAATTGGTATGCATACACATGATATGGTGATAAAATATGATTGGATTAAAATTTCTTCAACCACATAAAAATTAAATAAATAAATCTTCTCAACTCTCTTCTGGATAGCTCATCTATCTCTTATACCTCTTATACATAATTCAAAAAAACTAAGGCAGCACATTAATGTCCCAACAAAATAGAAATAAATCATATACAGATCTAAACGTAAAATTCAAGGTTTAATGGTAAAGTATGGCAAAAACACTCACTTCGATCAAGATAAAAACATTTTCTTGCATCACGTTTCAGGAACAAGATTAAGAAAATCACCATAGAAGAATTCCCGCAGCCATCCTCTCGGCAGCTTCAAGAATATGCCCACTATATCCTCAAAATCACACAAAGTTTGCTCAAGTGAAAAATACGTGTAAGCATCTATTTAACGGCTGGAGCAATCTCACTGCTTCCTAATCCCATCTTCTTTCCGAGTACAGCAAGCTGCTCGACAAACTCACCTCCCGTAAGGATTTCTGTTGCTCCATAAATGACATGCTTGACTGGCTGCTGACTGTGTGCAAGATCTTGCAAGCTCCCGTGCTCTACATAATTTCCACCACCGATCATAAATATGATAGCTTCTTTGAATGGTCCTTTCAGGTGGCTGCTACTTGATCCAGAGGCTGACTTTGGAGCACGAGGATCGAAAACAAGATAAGAATCAATTTCGGGATTTGGTTTGCCCTCCATTAGTGCATCAACCGTTCTTGTCAGAGCAACCTGATGAGCACTAGACAACAAGTTTTTTACACCAGCAGTTACAGCACTGATCGACTGCCCATACAGTTTTTCAGCCCAGTCGACGATATTGCTCCTGCTGGCAGAATTTGCTGATGCTAATGCAATATTTAATGACTTTATCTTCTTCACATACTGAAATGCACTGGTATCAACCTCGGACTCCCTCAGTGCAACTTCAACCATTTCAACTTCTGAAGGAGAAAGGCTTTCAGTTGATATGAGATACATTATAGCAAACCTCAGTTTATCCATTTTATCTCCTTTCCCCCTGAGCATGCTAAGAAGCTCATTCTTATCAATTCCACCTCTGATCATCATTTCACTTTCCATTTTGGCATAAGAATCCAGAGATCTTTCCTTAATCTCACCCAACAACGCAGTAGCAATATTAGTGTGCTTATCAATCACTTGCTTCCGTTCAGTCAATTCAGGCAAAGAATTTACTGCACTCATCAGAAACTTTGTGTTGCCAATCAGATCTGACCCATCGAACTCAGCCCCAGCATTTCCTCCAGTTCGCCTATTTACCTCCTCAACATCTTTCTTATACTTGCTTAACTGCGTCTCAATTTCAACAGCCACTTCTGGAAACTCTAATGACCCATTTGCCATCCAAAATGGGTCCGAATGATCCAATTCATACGACTTCATCCCACCTTTCTCCCCTTTGACATTCAATCTATTCAACCTCATCCCAAGCACGTCATGAACTAGCGGCTTATACCTAAATTCATGCTGTATGGCCACAGACAGCTCGAAGTTCCTATCAAATATACATAAAATCGGCCTCTGAAACGAGCTCGTGAAATGCCCACCCTCAGTGAACAAATTGTTCTTTGCCAACAAATGATCACGCAACCTCTGATCAAGTAAGGATGCCACCATCTCAGAGGGCCCTCCACGGGGACACCTAATAATTGGCACAACAGCAAGCGTTGCCAACACACAAAACAACCCATTGACAATTTTTTCAACTATTTCCTCAATCTCTTTATCCCCAGCTGAGGGATCATTTAATTGAACGTAGCAATTCTTATTAGCAAGCGAAAATAAATTATCCTCAAGGGTCACAAATTCCAAATACTGATCATGGACCTTGGAAATTCTCTGAATTGAATCCGAATTAACTGCTCCTGAAGCACAAAGCATAAAAAAATAATCATTTTTGGTTTCTATTAAATATCTAACTTGATCATTCATGAAAACTGCTTTTCTTTAATTATCTTTTGGCAACTTAATATTGAGCTTTTAAAAAGCCGAATCTGATCATGAGTCACTTAGAACCAAGAACTACACTAATATCCCTTAAATGAACTCTTAAAGTAGAATTTATGTATAGTCCAACTAATGCTGGAGTTTCTGAAAAACTGTGGTGTAACATACATACTTGTGTATTGGGCATACACCTTCGGTTATATATGTGAGAGCTATGCTAATCCCCCCTTAAATAGATTGCTTCACGTTCAATTTTAAAATAGAAACTACAGATTGAAAATGGCCCTGCATCATGGGTCTTAAAGTATACATCACCAATCAATCATACTAGAAGCTAGTATAAGATCAAAACAATACAATAATATAATTTTCTCTTTGAATCTTAGGTCAATGTCCTAATGAAATCCAAAAAATAAAATTCAAATCAAATACCAGTAAACTGTATAATATACCAGATGCGAGGTCCTCGAGGAGGGGCCTGGGAATGGAGGAGGAGAAATTGAGGTGAAACGAATCATAGAGCGCCCTGGACGTATCCGAGACTATACGCTGGATGTTGAGTTGGGTAGGCTGAACGAAGTATACAGCGGGGACATCATGGACTGGCTTGCGATCCTTGTCGACAAGAAAGTAGAGCGTGACACCATGCTTCCGCAGATCCTTGACGTGGATCAGCGGCGACAGTATATCCTGGCAGAACCTATCGTAAATCAGGATCTTGTACACCTCTTCGTTTGCCGTCCCCACTCCGCCACCAACCGGGTTAATTACTGTCTGGTTCAGATTGAGCATCCGGATTATGCACTCTGCACATCCAGCAACAAGATAAAGCTAAACCCAGAAATAAAATTACCCAAAAATTGTGCGTCTACAGGAAATCGGAACTGCACAACCGAGATCTGGGTGGGAATATTAAAAAAATTACCCGTTTGCTTTAGCCGGAGATTGAGTGCCATCGTCGATCACGATTTATCTTCGCTTCCTTCTGGAAAATGATGTTTTGGTTGTTGCACAAAGAAACGGAAGATAGGGTGTTGCTTGAAATGAGTTGGTCCATATTACCATTTTCTCGCGAGTAGTTGTTCGACAGAAAACAAAACGAGTATTTTTTTGTTAGCGGAGAATAGTGCTATTTATCATTATGATAATAGAATATCAATGACATTAGAATCTATGTGATATATGAAATTGGACATATCAATTTTTATGAGAGAGAGAGAGACGTTGTCTCAAGATAGAAAGAAAATGTGTGGCAAAATATGTTGTCATATCATTCATGTTCCACTATCATGATATAAATAACATTACTATTATACAAGTTTTCAAAAATTGTAGTTCAAAAATCAGATATAAGATCTAGTTATACATAAATCAGTTGAAATATGAATATTAATAATAGTATTTTAAAATTTGCCCCTCCACTTAGACCTCACCCCATATCACACCCATCCACCCCAGCCCAATTTCATCCCAAACCCTAAAATTCACTTGTCTCTTAATTTTCTCTCCTTACCTTCTCCCCCTAACCCATACCTCTCTAATTTAGTGCCATCGCAATCGTTGTTGGGCTCTAACGTCGACCTTACAGTGGCACCCATCTCTCTATGCTCTCTTTTACATACAGGACGACGTTGGAGACACCACCGAGCTCACAGTGATATTGGGAATACTGTTTTACACTTGGCATTGTACTCCTTCGCAATGAAGAGGTGATTTTACTTATCATTGAGGGTTTGCTATTGCTGGATGATTCACCTTTTAAAGCCACTAGTGATAATGCCTTTTCAGGACCTTAAATTGGCAGAGCTGATGGTTGTGGCATTTTTACTGGGCCGTTTGTTCAAGCCCAACTGGGGCTTTTATGGACCTGTGAAGAACAGGTGGTCCAGCTCCTGGAATGATGCAACCCTAGTTTCACGGTCCCTAATTTCTTACCTATAGCAGTTGTCGCAAGTTCAGGCACAATAATGAGGCCTTCGGTAATGCTTTTTCTTGGAGGCTTTTGCCTAGACATAGGATGCCTGTTATGCCGTGGTCACCATCAGAGTTCAAGCTATGAGATCCTTCGCACCACCGCAGTTTGGATAAAGCCGCGACATTGCTTAATGATAATATTGTTTTGGTGGTTTGCTCGCTTGTTTTATTGTTTTGGTCTTAGATTTTTGCTTGTGTGCAGTTTGCATATGGTGGTATTCATGCGATAGTGGTGGAATGTCCGTGGTTTGCATGTTGTGGTGCCAGTGCTGGTGAGGTTTTGGTAACTCACTAGTCACATGTCATTAATCAAGCTATGAGATCCTTCGCACCACCGCAGTTTGGATAAAGCCGCGACATTGCTTAATGATAATATTGTTTTGGTGGTTTGCTCGCTTGTTTTATTGTTTTGGTCTTAGATTTTTGCTTGTGTGCAGTTTGCATATGGTGGTATTCATGCGATAGTGGTGGAATGTCCGTGGTTTGCATGTTGTGGTGCCAGTGCTGGTGAGGTTTTGGTAACTCACTAGTCACATGTCATTAAACGTAGGTCATAGAACAATGTCTATAGGTTACAGATCACTGATCTAGGTTCAAAGGTAATATTTCATAGGTTACAGATCAATATCAATAGTTCATAGATCAATATTAACCTATTATCGATCATATGTCACATGTTTTTGTACACTGATAACATGTCACAGATTCAAATTCAAAGGTTAAAGTTCATATGTTGACATGTAACAATTCACAAGTCACAGATCATTTTGCATGGGTAACATATCCATGTCTATAGGTTACAAATAACAACTCGATGTCCAAAGTTCACATATCCAAGAGAACTGGTCATGAGCCATTGGATCAATATCACAACCAATAGTTTATATGTAGGTTCAATCACACCATAAAAAATCCATCAATTGAAGTTCAATTAGTAATCGTCAATTATATTTTGCCAAAAGTTTGTCATTTGAAGTTCAAATTGAAGATCAATATCACCGATAACAGTTTACATGCTGGTGTCTGTAAGAGGAGTTGACAACAATGGATGTCGCCGACTGTGAGAGTAGATGTCGACAGGTGAATATTGACAAAGGATGGGTATTGATGACTGTGAGAGTGGATACCGACGGTGGGTGGAGACAGTGACTATGAGAGTGGATGGTGACGGTGGATGCTAATAACTATGGCTGGGACTGGAGAGAGATTGGAATGAGTCGAGATTTTTTTATATATAATATTTATTAATTACCATCTGAGTTTTGAATTTGTAAACTTGTTCTCTTAAAATTGAATTGGCATATATTTAAGTCCTAATATATGAAAATTTCCCTAGTTTTTTAGCCCAAGTTAGAGCCCCATTTTTGGGCCAAAATTTATTTTGAAATAGTATTTATTGGAGAATGTATAGTTAAAAAATAAAGAAAAGTTTTGGATTTGTGTTTAAAATATTTTTATGACAGAATGCATGATAAAAAATGAGTTTTGAAAAAATGAATTTTTAGAAAAATAGGGGCCAAACATAGGCTTAATAATTTTAAAATAAGTTCGAATCAAATTAATTTAGGCGTGTTCTCGATTGAGATTTAAATTCCAATTAAATCAACATGTCTCAATTGAAATTTTAATAAATTTCACTAAAATTTAAGTGTCCATACTACCTTCACAAATTTATAAAAAATTCACTAATAAAAGGAATTTCAAGAGATCTGAACAAATTTCAAGTTTAAAATATACTTAACAAATTCATTTAGAATTTCACAATTTTTAATGAGATTATTAGGAATTCTATAGAAATCTATTTAAATTCATGAACTTCATTAAAATTTATAATATTCTAAAATTCTTTAAAATCCTAATTGAGGACACCTTCTTAATGTTGTCAAAGTGTTGTGTCATATTTATATCAAGTACATGACGATTTTTGTCAAGTAAGAGTAATAAAACTGTTTGAATAGACGAGTGAGTGAGTAAATATTTTTGTTCCTAATAATAAACAAAAGTTTAATGAGTATTTATTTAATTAATTCGGTTTGAAATTGTGCGCTCTCGAATATAGTAACTTGTAACTAGTGCATATAAAATTATACATGAGGCAAATGCTGATCATTAAAATTCATTTCACATGTTAAGACAACTTTTAGTTGAAAAATATTCTCAACCATAATAAATAATATGTTTATTAGTAAATGACAATTATACATCTACAGTTCTAGTTATTATTATGATTGCCTCCCTTGCAATCCTAATTCTTCCCTATAAATGAGGCTTTTGTTCTCAATGAAACACATTCAAATTTATTGACTTCTACTATCAGTTCTCCTATATATATATATATATATATATTTTTTTTTTTTTTGTCTTTTCTGGTCGCATTACCTAATCAACAAAGAAAAAAATTTCATTGGCACATAGACAACATACTTATATTTCATTGCCGCATTCAGACACAATCTCAAATTGTGATAATAAGAATATCCACTACAACAAGAGTAGTTATTTACAGTGTGCATTTCAAGCATGCCGTAAAAATTTTGCTTTCATGGCATGCCTTAAATATGTCACGTAATAATTCAATTACTTAAAATATTTACGACACACATTTAGAGCACACCATAAATAGTCTATTTTATGGCATAATTCTCAAACATGCCGTAAATGATTTTATTTGTTATTGTTTATATTAAAAATAAATAAATTTACAGCATATATGTTGCATGCCGTAAATGGTAAGATAAAAAGTGCAATTTTTTACCGCATACAATCAAGAATGTAGTAAAAATTGAATTTTTTTTAGCGGGATTTTTTTACAGTATACCTTTGAGCAGGCCATAAAAATGAACTTTCTTTTGTTTTCCTTTCTTTACTTATTTTTCTTTTTCTTTCCTCCTAATTTTTATTTTTCCTTTTATTTTTATTTTCTTTTCCTTTCCTCTTCTTTTCCATGTTTTCTTCTTTCTCCTTTCCTGTTATTCCCTCGACTCGAACCCACACTTTCGCTCTTCTAAGAACAAAGTTACTTTCATTGTATGTTCAATCAGAAATTAGAGCTTCCATTTAATAGACCATCAACGTCTCTTAAAATTTCCCAAAAGACGATGCAAATTGTCGCCTCTATTGTCTCTCCAAACCAAGATAATTTGGGCTTATGTTGTATGTAGTAATCTTCTTCACATTGTAGATTCGATTTTTTGCCATTTTTTTGCTGGTTGATAAATTGTTGATTTTGTTTGTTTGATTTTGAGCATTTTCTTGCTTTGATGTTTCTTTACATTTATAGATCTGCTATCTAGTTCAACTATAGGGTAATGATCTATTCCTAGGCTATCTTTTCTCATTCATTTTCTTTTTGGGTTTATCGATTATGATGAAACGAGGTACTGATTTTTACTATATGTGGAGATTTCATTTTTATTGTAATTTTCAGTATGATGGATGACATTTCATTAGAATGTTAATGATTTCAACATTGATTTGGTTGATCGGATTTGTGTTGTAAATCTCTAGATACATGACGAAGCAAAGAAGTTCTCGTATCAAACTGGAGTAAAGGTTGTGGTTGCTTATGGTGGGGCTCCAATTTTCCAGTAGGTTCGAGACTTTTTACATCTGAAACTGAAATTGTTATGTTGTTTTGACATTGGCTATTAATTTATCTTAACATCCTTTGGCTAAATTCTGATCAATGTATTTGTTGATTGTAATGTTAGAATGGTTTAAGTAGATTGTTAGATTGTAAAGTAATGAAATTAGAAAGCCTACATGATGGCTCCATAAGCGTCTTGTTTAGGTAATTGACATGTATTAGTGATTTTTATATTTCTTGCAATGATGTTTTGTCATTCTAAGATACTAAGATACTACAAGTAATTTTTATTTTTTTATGTTTTACAATTTCAGTTTTTGTGGTTAACTAGTGAGGATAGTAATATCATTATCTTTGGAATGGAGTTTCCGTCCTTGCCTACTTGATTGTCTTCTATAATGAAAGTGTCTATCTCTGCTTTCGTGAGTGCCTTTGGTAAGTGAGCACATGTTTAATTTGTAAGCCAAATACAATTTCATTATATGTAGTTTTCGTCTTTCTCTGTTCGTAAAATTAGTTGATCATTACTTGAGAAGGATGTGATTTAAGGAAATCTATGATTATGTTGGTAAAATTAGTTGATAATTTATATTATGTATATTTATTAGCGATTTTCAACTCATGTCAAGAAGCAAGTTTGTCGTTTTTATTTTAGTGAAGCTGTGCATACAATTTGTAGTCAGATTTAATTTTTGTTATGTTGTTTTATTTGTACTATTTTGAATAAATTTTGACAAAATGTGTGAAAATACATTAACCATATTACTTATTTTTGTGATTTGCAGGGATTTTTGATTATTTTTTCGATAGCTAAAATGTTGATTAGAGAAGTAAATTTCTTGATATATGGATCAATTATTTTGTAATAGTTTAACTAGTTATTTTGGAATAGTAGTCTATATTTTGGCATATTGTATTGGACAAGACTCAAGACTTTCTTTCGTTGAATTTATGGAAAAGATGATTATATATGTGTTGATATATGATTTTGTTCTTTAATTATTTGTGTTTGGTGATCAAATAAATATATATTTTTTCAAAAAATTAAATGGACATTTATGGCATGCATGCATTTTCTACTTTTTGGTCAAAATTTTTAGCGATATAGAAATCTATAAATTACTTGTTGTAGGTAATTGTTAGCATTTGAAACTGTAAATTAGATCTCTTAAAATAAAAATCTTAATATGAAATGAAATATTAAAGCATGATAATTTCAAATGAAGTTTCAAGTAACACCATAGGGAACAAAGGTAGAAATCTACCTCTGGACAAAAACGTACGATAACATGAGGAAAAGCTTTGTTCTCTATTTATTCATGTATGGACTACACCTCGCTAAAATAAAAAATTTCTTCTTTTACAAAAAGGGGGTACTTAATAGGCTCATACTGCTTAGATGTTGATAAAGTTACCTAATATATTGAGTGTCCAATCACATCAATATTGCCAAATTAATATATTTGACGTTGTAAGGTATGTTTAGTACAACAGCAAGTTGGATGATAATCTATCCCGAATTCGGCTGTTTGAATCAAGCTGCTTCAATTGGTTTCACCCTTCGGCCCAAACATGAAACTTGCTTCATTTTGCGCCACAATCATCATCTCATCAATTGTTGATTGAACCAATGGCCCCATTACTTGATTTACCCCTTTTTCCCTCGATCACGTCATCGGTCCATCTTCGCTAATTAACGGGTCTCTTCTCGAGCTAGTCTTTGTTGGACTCGGCTTTTGAATAACATTATCCCCATCCTCTTCAAAATGATTCATCCTCGAATATGTACCTACATTAAAGAGAGAATCAGATACATTAAATGTTGCCGAAACATCATACTCACCTAGGAGATCCAACTTGTATACATTGTCATTGATCTTCTCAACAACTTGAAACAGTTCATCTCCCCATGATTGCAACTTTAATTTCCTTTGCTTTGGAAAGCACTTTTTTTGAAATGTACCTAAACCCAATCACCTAGTTTAAATGTTCTGCCCTTGTTGGCTTGCGATGCAATGAGCTCGTTCTTGTTCTTGATTTGTATCCTGACCTTTTCATGGAGTGACTTTACCAATTTGACATTTCTTTTACCATCTAAACTACCACGTTTATTTATAGGTAAATGTATTAAATCCAAAGGAGTTAGTGGATTAAAATCATAAACGATTTCAAATGGTGAAAATGAAGTAGTAGAGTGAGCGACCCTATTATATACGAACTCTAAATGGTAATCATCCCAACTTTTCAAATTTTTATTTATTACCGTGTGCAACAATTGAGTCATAGTCATATTGACTACCTCGATTTGCACATCGATTTGTGGATGGCAAGTTGTAGAAGACAACAATTTAGTGCCTAACTTACCTCACAAAACCCGACAAAAGTGACTCAGAAATTTTACATCCCTATCTGACACAATACTCTTAGGGGCCCCATGAAAGCGCACTATCTCCTTAAAGAACAAGTCCACTATTTGAGTAGCGTCATTAGTTTTATGACATGGTATGAAATATGCCATCTTACTAAATCTATCTACCACCACCAAAATTAAATCTCATCCCTTTCTTAGTTCTAGGTAAATCCAACACAAAATCCATTGATATATTGACCCATGGTTCATTAGAAGTAGGTGATGATGTGTACAACCTTTGGGGTAAAACCTTAGACTTAGCACTCTTACAATTTATGCATTGACTATATATCTGTTCAACGTCACTTTTCATCTTAAACCAATAAAAATATTCTCATAACATTTCTAAGGTCTTTTGAACCCCAAAATGCTCCATCAATCCATCAATATGTGTTTCTCTTACCAAAAATTTCCGTATTGAACAATTAGGAGTGCAAAGTTTATTTTTCCAAAAAAAATAACCTTCATGCCTAAAGAACTTATCAACAGCCCTTTTGCACATAATTTATAAGCATCGGAAAAATCTAAGTCATTTTCATACAACTTCTTAATATGTCAAAATCAAGTAATTTACTAAGTGAATTTAGCAAGATATACCTTCGCGATAAAGTATATGCTACTACGTTTTCTTTACCTTACTTGTATGGAATGATGTAGGAAAATGTTTCAATAAACTCCATCTATCTAGCATGTCTTTTGTTCAGCTTCCCTTGACCCCATAGTGCTTCAATGACTCATGGTCGGTACGTATCACGAACTCCTTGGACCATAAATAATGTTGCCATGTCTCTAAGGCTCAGCAAGCGAGTCCATCTCATTGTTCATAAGTAGGGTAGTTAAGAGTAGCTCCACTCAGCTTTTCACTAAAATAAGCTATCGACCTCCTATCCTGCATCAATACTGCTCTAATCTCTATTATCAAGGTATCATACTCAATCTCGAATGTCTTGTCAAAATTAGTTAACGTTAAAACAGGTGCTTTACATAATATATCTTTAATAATATTAAATGTATGCTCCTGATCATCATTCTAATGAAAACCTACGCTCTTGTTTACTGCCTCAGTGAGTGGTATGTTGATTGTGCTAAAATCTTTTACAAACCGCTTATAAAAACTAGCTAACTCGTGAAAACTCCTTACTTCGATTATCCTCTTAGGTGTAAGCCAATCTTTAATAGCCTTTATCTTCTCCTCATCTGCATCTATCTTGTTAGCACTAACCACAAAACCTAGAAAGACAACATTTTCCATGCAAAAAGTACATTTCTTAAAATTAGCATAAAGTTGTTCTTTCCTTAACACCACTAGCACACTATTTAAATGCTCTACATGCTCATTTCGGTCTTTCCTATACACTTGAATGCCATCAAAATAAACCACAACAAATTTTTCTATAAAAGCACGCAAAACATGATTCATTAAATGTATAAAAGTGCTCAGTGCATTAGTGAGTCCAAATGGTATCACCAAACACTCATATAGTCTATATTTGGTCTTAAATGTAGTTTTCCACTCATCACCTTCCCTCATTCGAATTTGATGGTAACCACTTTTAAGATCAATTGTACTAAAAATGCAGAAACCATGTAATTCATCTAGCATATCATCTAATGTAGGGATAGGGTGACGATACTTTACCATCATATAATTGATGGCTTAACAATCCGACGTATATCCTCCATGTCCCATCTTTCTTTGGCACCAACAGTACTGACACGGCACACGAACTCATGCTTTCCCTGATATAGCCCTTGCTCATCAACTCCTCCACTTGCCTCTGAAGCTCTTTTGTTTCATCGGAATTGCTCCAGTAAGCTGGTCGGTTTGGAATTACAACTCCAGGTATGAAGTCGATTTGGTGCTCAATGCCTCGAATGGATGGTAATCCACTAGGCACGTCCTCCGGGAATACGTTCTCGAACTCCTGCAACAAAGATTTAGCCAAACAGGGAAGGAGTGGGTTAGTTTCCTCAAAATTGAGGAGTGACTCTAGTAGACCAACAAAATCATTTCCCTTCTATCGTCTACCCTCTCTTCAGCTCAATCTTTTTAGCAAAGAAATTCTCTTTTGGCTTTTCTCTCATCTCGAAAAACTCATTTTCTTTTCACTCTTGTGGCTCTTCTATTTTTTTCTCTCGATTCGCCACCTCACTATTTTTCCTCTTATTTTCCACTTCACCTTTTTTCCTCTTGCTCACTGTCTCATTATTTTCTCTCTTTTTCTCTAGCTCTCTTGCTTTCTTCTCTTCTCCTCTCGATTTTTCAATTTAATTTGGTCTTCATATACTTATACCGATGTTAATGGAGCAAAGGTAATGGACCTCCCGTCCTTGACAAAGCTATATTGATTCTTGTACCCATCATGAATAACCTTTCTATCGTATTGCCATGGTTTTCCCAACAACAGATGCCTCGCATGCGTAGGTATCACATCACATACCACTTCATCACGATAACTCCCAATTGAAAAATTTATCAAAACCCTCATATTCACCTTGATTTTTCCACATTCATCCAACCATTGAAGCCTATAGGTTTTAGGGTGTCTCGATAAAGTTAATCCCAATTTTTCTACCAAAGTTGTGCTAGCCACATTCGTGTAACTCCCACCATCGATGATCAAACTACCTGCCTTATCGTATCGTTAATGTGGCATCAAGTGTGGAATATATTTTTCCACTACTGCTCATCATCTGCCTTGATTTGGGCGTTAAGAGCTCGCCTCGTTACCAATAGCTCTCCTACAGCATATTCCACTTTGTCCCCATCACTAATTTCTTCTAACTCTGGCATATCGTCATATTCATCTTCAATTTTGTTCACCATCTCTCCATTGTCTTGCAATACCATCGCCCATTTGTTTGGACACTTAGAAGCAATGTGTCCCGATCCTAAGTGTTCATGAAATTATTTTTCGATTTTAAATCAACGCAAGTGTACGGTTCGTTAACAAGAAATAAAGTGGAAAATTTGAGTCCAAGTGTCGTCCCACAGAGATTGAGTAGTTTAATTCTATCAACTTGACCTTTACTGAAACCGAAAGATAGAACATGATTCATGATAACATAACTTAACCCTAATTTTGACCTAATAAGAAAATAGATATGAGTCACGTGAATTTGAATGCAAAAATAAATGTTAAATGCAAAATACGATGAAAACAATCAATAAGAATTGCAATAGGATCATGAATCTCCACGCAATGTCTAATTTTAATCCTAGTTTCACAAATTGACAACACGTTGATAATTTAAAGAAACAATGCTCCTAATTCTATCAAAAATCTCTCTCGAGTAAGGTTGAACCTATTCTCATATCTCATCGGCCTATATCCCTATAACGGGTGCAAGTATGCAAGAATGCATGTGATTTTGTGTGCATTTAAGGATTCACGCAAGGCATAGCGGTATATCTCCATCCCATATCGAACCTTACGATGATTTATACCATGTCAAACTTATTTCCCTTCTCTCGAATCATGAAATAAGTTATCATATTCATATAATTACGTGCACATAATTATTGAACCAATTAATTTTATATAAATCATTCAAAACTCAAGCACGTGTTTCAATGTCAAATTTGCAAAAACTAGAAAGTGAAAAAAAATCACATCACGAAGTTCATCGATCTCCTAGTACATGAAAACCTAGCTTAACATGGAGAAAAGAACAAAATACACAATAGTTGTAAGAAACGGCATCACTGGTGAATGAATTAGCGTGTAATTTCCTTAATCTTCGCGTTTCTCCTCGTGATTATGGTGTGAAATCCTCTTCAATATGATTTATTCCTCTTATCCAGATGTTCAACCTTTAATTTGATAATTTTAGGGTTTATATATTACATCCCGATGAAGTTATACAAGAGTTTTAACGAAAACAGAAAACTACAGACGTCGGCCCCAGATTTAGTCTATGCGATCGAATAGCTATATGTTATGCGACCGAATAGCTATATGCTATGCCACCACATAGTAGAAAATATTTTTGCCCTTAATTTCTCTAATGGTCTGAATGCGGCCGCATGGCTGTCTCTACTATGTGACCGCATAGCAGAGTGATCTTTCACTTTTTGGCCATTTTAGTCCCCAAAACTTGTTCTCTTCCATTTTGACCTTGTTTCTTGATTCTTCTAATTCCATCACTCCATGAGAGCATCCAACTGGTACTTAGCTTGTTTAGGTCATCAATTCCTTCTTCGGGTCATCTTTTGGATAATTGTACATTAGTCCCTAAACTTTCATTTTTCTTTATTTTGGTCCTTTTTCTTATTTTTCTTCCTTTAACCATCCCATATTATCCCCAAGTTGATACTCCACTTGTTTACGTTCTTGATTCGCCTTTTAGTTCAACTTAGTTAATTGCACTTTAGTCCATGAACTTTCATTTTCTTTTATTTTGGCCCTTTTTCGCATCATTTCTCTTGAATTCTGTTATATCTATCAATATAGTCCTACAAAATAAGATTTAATAGGATTAAGCCATATTTTGCTATATTTATCAGAAAAAGTTATGTTTTGTGGTTCGAATAGGTGTGTAAAAATACAATTATCACCAAGCACCTAATATTCCTACTCCTTGATGGTTGTGACTCTGCTTTAGGTATGATTTTGCTAGCACTCTCTTCTTTTTCCCTCGGTAACTCAGTTCTACCCTTAAAATATCTCCAACTCCTTTATTGTTATCTCACTTTAATTTTCAAGATGAATTAGAAGCCAAAGTTTCCACTGGTTGCCTAGCAGTCCCATTCTTCTTCAACTACTTCTCTACCTTCATCGCCACGTGTAACACATCCTTCAACTTCACATAATGTTGTAGCTATATCCCTACTCAACCTATTTAAAAAAATGAGCCATAGTGGCTTTTTCATGGCTTTTTCATCACTGTTTTCAACTCATCCCAATGTTGATAGGCCTCTCCTAATTCCTACGCTGTGAAGTGACTACTTGATCCAACCAAGTTATCGCGTAGTCAGTGAATTCTAGAACCGCTATCTTCACCTTTTTCTCATCTGAGTAGTTATGGCACTCAAAAATTAACTCCACCTTCTTTTCCCACTCTAGATAAGTTTCAAGATCACTTCTTCACTTAAATGGCGGAATGAACATTTTAATGTTGCCTATATTACCATCTATCTCGTCTCCATAATTATTCGTACCCCGCCATTCTAGCCCATCACCTCTATTCCACTTCCGTCCAATCTCAACTCCTTCATACTCATCCTCATCCTCATCCAAATCACTATCATAATCGTAGGCTTTTCCATCCTAGGCTCTTGTCTACAGGGCCCCATAGCATGAGTACTTCCGTCCGTTGTCCCTACTAAGATTTGTAACCGATGTATCAAGTCTATCTAACCTATCATTCAACGCATTAATGTGATTGCCATTTTTGGCTTGAATTGGAACCCTCTTTGTTAGACATCCTAAATCTAAAAAAATTCGACCTCACCAATGTTTCACTCGAAATCAAACAATAAGGCTTTTACCCTCTATTGATCTCACCTCTCTTCCTTTTACCACTCAGTGCCTTCGTCTAAGTGCTTCCAAGACCGAAGTAAACTCACAAAAATTAGCCTTGTGAAATTCAAATCAAGTGTATTCAAGATTGTTGATTTTAAGATGAATTTGATAAGGGAAATTGAAAACTTGACTAGAACGAATGAAATAAAAAATTAATTGAAATGACGCTTTCATTGGCTAGAAAGAAGTAAATATGACTCAAATAGATCGTCAACGAAGAATTGTTGGAAAATAACAATAGCAAATTTTTTCGGCCCTTTTTCTCCCTTTTTGGTATTTTTTGGCCTCTTTTTTTTCTTTTTTCTTTTTTTGCTAGAAAATTCGACCACGACACCAACGCAACTGACGGAAGTTGATTTGGATGCTAAATTAACCCAAAAACAACTTTTGAAAATTTGATGACACTTTTGTGGATCAAAGACCCAAAATAACGAAGAACGCAAAGAACATAAGAACGCGAAGAAAATAAAAAGTAAATAAATTAAGGACTTATCAAGAAAAGTGAAAGATATAACCTCAATTAAATTGGAGTCTATGCTCTGATATCAACTGATGTGAATCCACGTAACACGGACACTACATAACCCACACAAGATTGATAGATAATCTAGGAAAGCCAATCAAACCGATTTATGGATTCAACCCAAGAATTAACGAACCAAGCAACCTCGCAAAATGATGTTTGAAAGACTTCTTGATTACACAACCAAAGAATTGCACCTAGTGTTTGAAGGCCACAAGATTTGCACATTGATGAGTCCGGAGTAGTTCAAAGAAAAACAAAGGATTTGAAAGCAATAGCCTTAAAATTTTAATTTCTCTCCAAAGTTAAAGTTGTGTAAAATGAAAAGATTGAAAACATATTTTTACTACCCTAGAATCTAGTGAAAAATGAAAAGTAATAATTAAGGATTACAATAATCTCTCAAAAGATAGAGTTCTAACAAAATAAGGAAACTTGCGGAAAAAGGAAATTCTTGCCACGATTTTGTACCATGCAACCGCATGGTAAATTTCTATGTGACCGCATGGAACAACCTGATGATCCCCTTTTGGTTTCGGTAAGCCACAATGCAACCACAGTGTCCAACACTATGCGGTCACATAGTGTAGAAAATCTATCCCGACTTCGGCTGCTTAAATCAAGTTGCTCCAATTGGTTTCACCCTTTAGCCCCAACATGAAACTTGCTTCGTTTTGTGCCACGCTCATTGTCTCATCAATTGTTGATTGAACCAGTAGCCCCATCGCTTAATTTACACATTTTGCCATCGATCGTGTCATTGGTCCATCTTCGATAATAAATGGTCTCTCCTAGAGCTAGTCTTCTTTGGACTCGATTTATGGATCAAATTATGGAGATCTTTGGCCTCCATGGCATAATTCTTTTGGGCATTTCAGGACTCTCCTCCAACATGAGGGCCCCTAATTATCGTATCAATTTCCCTGATAGGTTTCTTTTCTGCATCAACGCAAGATTTACTCCTTTGCCTTTGAGTGTCCTTGGGTTTATCCACATTGTCACCGTCCAAGGGACTGGTCCCTTTGCATATGCCTCATTTCCCCGTGTTAAGGCCTTTGCTCTCGCCTCCCTTAGGTGTGTCCCTTTGGTCTCTATGTGTATTTCTTCTATCATTATCCCGGTCCATTGGCTCTTGATGATAGGGCCTTACACATAGTCATTGGTGCTATAGCCGTGAGTTCAGTGATAAGCGCAATATAGGCTATTCTTAGGCTCATTGCCCCTTTCTCTTCCTCTGTCCCTGGGTTGGTTCGTCCAAGCTTGTGTATCGGGGCCAATTTCTTCATAGGCCAAAGATGGTACTATGTTCAATGTGACAGTAGCTAAAGCTTAGGGCCCAAAATAGAGGGCGATTGTCTATCCAGCTTGGGTCCATTGCTGAATTACCAAGTGTGGCACTGGGCCTCACCTATCTCTTTGTAGAGGTGGAAGTCCCAAAGAAGTCCGATTGCGATGATCAATCAATTCTTCATTGACTATTTCGCTTCTCATGATTTTCACCAAGTCGTCATAGGTGGTTGGATTTTGATTCCTTACATCTGTCCAGAAAAAGGGTGTTCATGTTGAGGCCTCCTTTTAATGCCAATAGAGCCTTCCTATCAGTTACTTGTTCACAGTAGGTCATTTCGTCTGTGAACCTAGCCAAATAGCTTTTTCAAAATTTCACCTGCATACTGCCTCATGTCCTGCATGATACATGTGGAAAGTATAAATATTTGAGATGGAAATGATATTCCTTTACCATAATTTATATTGCACTCTTCATACCACTAATGTTTTTTTTTTTAATTGAATAGAGTATCATATTTATATATCTTTTCACAAGTTATTTTTTCAGCTAAATTATTTGGTATCAAATTGAGGTAAGAATATATTGTGCAAAAAGTGGTAAATTCTTATTTCTTGATATTTGTATAATTTTTGGCATAAAATGCTATGAGACTTTCGGGTCGAACTCTATGTTAAATCATTTGGGATGGACCATTAGGTCAAGATGTTAAATTCTATGGAATGGACCATTTGGTCAAAGATGTTAAATCCTACGGGATATGTGGATTCTTAAGAAATTCCTTGAACTCTACATCTAAAGAAATATCGATATGTTATGTCAATTTTATATTTATATCATGTGAATAAGAATGTACACATATTCTTATTGAGTGTTTCAAAATGCTCACTTTTTTCAGATGAGAATGTGTCGTTTGGACGAGTGAAAAATCGATTGAGTGATGCTTATGGGATCGCCAAGTAAATTTTCTAGAAAAGATAAGTGTCAAACTTTTATTTGAAGAATGTCTTCATATTGAATTTTGTGCACATTGTTTAATAGCTTTTTTTTTTATGCATTTTCAACACTTGATGAAAGTGATATTTCTTCTAAATTAGACAAAGAAGATGTTGACAATACCTCGAGCTATTTTTATTTTTTTAAAAATAATAATGTAATAGATCTCGGGGCATTACAATCTAAGTCTCTCTCTTTAGCTTGATACCAGGGCGGTTGGGATGTTCTCGCTTGGTTTCGCAAATTTGCTGCATTTCTCATTTCTCACCTATTTCTAGGCTGTTGGACCTCTTGAGGCTCATGTACTTGGCCATATTCTTGTTGCCTCGGAGTAGGGTACGATTGTTGGGGCTTATTTCTAGGCCTTGAGGGTCCGATTATGTTAAAAACACTAACGAACCTTTGTGGTTCCAGCTCTTGGGCATATTCTGGAGAGGATTTCCCTCTTTTTGCGATGGGGTGTCCTCAGTTCCAGTTGGGACATAACTTTAGGAAACATCCATGTCTACCTCCCTCTCAATTAGTCTTAGCTTCCTAGTTTGGTCGTGTGGATAAGCCTTGTGTCATCCTCCTGATAGAAAGCCTCCAATTGAGGGGCTTGATATCCTCCATGTCCCTGCATATGCATAAGTAGCTGTTGACTGGGCCATATTTCTCATGTTTTTGCCATTTTTCCCACTTTCCTCATCAAATGTGTGGTAGTGCGGCCTTCTCGATGTTAGTAGTGGGGTCGACAAGTGGTAAAATTTGCTCAAAGGACTTCTTCTTCAAAAGCCTCTCGCCGGCAACCTCTGCTTTAGGAGCCATAATGACTAGAACTCATGGTATACTGTTGATCCTTGTGTTAGCAATAACTTGAACAGGCTTTTCCTTAGTTTTTTCCTTGCCATTATTCTTTTTCAAGAAACTGAACCTTTCTCAAGGTCCAGCCTGTACATAATATCTTTTAAGGGGCTTTCACCACCAGGATACTCGTGGTCGTAATGTGTGGTTTTCCACAGACGATGCCAATCTGTTGACCTCCAAAAATGTACCTCCAATGTGGCTAACAAATCCTAAGACCTTTTACGTCCAAGCAAGAAGTATTCTTGCACACTAGGACAGACTGTTAGCCACATGTGGCCTTCTCCAATAGGGATGGAGCCGGCCGCGCGCTCTCCGACGATGAAGTCACTTTGGAAAGAAATATATAAGTGTGGAAGGCCCTTTAACGTGAGCCTCCAGTGTAAGAAAGGGGGCCAGTATTGGGAGTAAAATAAAGAGTTTAGAGAGCAAAGTTATAGTCTCTAAGTCTAAACTTTCATTACCTTTCAATGGCATTCAACGTGAGTTTTTATAGTGTAAAAAAGTAAATTAAAACCATTGGATGAGAGGACACGTGGCCTCATTTATGTGATTATAACTTCCCATCATGGACATCAATTTGTCTTCCATGAGTTTTAGCCTGTGGCACTTGACCAAATAGGTTGGCTGTGACGGCGGTGGCAGAGAGTTGTCACATCTATATCTTTAATAGATCTGATTCAAAAGATCTTCTGCCAAGCTCTTTCTTTAGCCTTTCCCTATTTGTTAAGGCTCCTATAGCCTTGCCCCTGCCTGTCAAGGCTCTGCTTGAGGGGTTCAACCTCAAGAATTCGGCTACAACATGGGTTCGTCCACGAAGGTTCAGCCACCTAGTTCGCATACATGGGTCCCATCCACATGATTTTGATTGCCATGTGGGTTACATCTAGGACCTTGTTGGAAAAGGTATAACAAGTATGATTTGTAGCTTCCATGTGGCAGCAAAGCATTATATTATTAAATCTATTTTTCTTTGCATAGCTACTAAATTCTAGTTGGAATTGTTGCGAGTTATCAAGGTCTGATAATTGAATTTAAGAATTAATGTCACCTCTTTCTATGTATAGAATGCAAACCATTATGCATGGAAATACTAGGTCTTTGAAATTTTATTTATACATGTTGCTCCTTGTGGGGTCTTCTTAGATAAGCAGAACTTAATCATCTATCCTCATGAGAGAAGGTTCGGTTTCAATAACACATCATGCTAATGTGCATTGGATGATTCACGATTCAGGGTCAAACTTCCATGAGCATATTGAACTATTTATGTGATTGAAATACCATACATCCAAAAAACAATGATGCAATTATGAGAAGCACACTTACCGTTGAGTGTGATTTTTCGGGAGAAATTTTGAAAGTTCGGATGCATAAAGGCAAAAATTATTATGGAACACGTGCTTACAAGATGTAACAATCACAATCCTACTTATCATATACGTGTGTCTACCATGTAATTATGGATAACACTACTTGTACATAATTTTTTGTACATTAAGGTATCCATACACTCGCATGGGGTAGGGCCCGCTCGAATAAAATTATGTATACCAAGCAAAGCCCTGTAATTAATTAGCATTGATATAAAAATTTCCATCCACTTTTATGTTACACAAAACGTTCATAGCTAACAGAAATGGCACAACATGTGAAGCATTATTGATCTGTATGAAGAAGATAATTTTGAAAAGGGACTTTTTCTTAGTCGTCAACCCTCGAACTCATTTATTTCTCAACACTGGCTGTTCTTTACACTTGTGTTTCATTTCTTGGAATCAGCCTCAAGCTAATCTTGTGTCAAACTTGTCCTTCCACTCTAGGACAAATTTGGTGGTTCTTGCCTTTGGCCTCACTAGTTGGTCTTCTCATGTACTCGGTCTATTCAATCATTTTCTATAGAAACCCAAGTATTCTTGATCTAAAGAAATGGATATTTTCTTATGGATTCAATTTTAAATAAGAGACGAGGATGAGAGAGTACTTACAAAGAAGATGGATTAAAAAAGTATACATGTCTAGAAAATTATTGTCTCGGAAAAAAAAGAAAAGTATATCAATATCTCCAGAAATGCATGACTTCTAGCAATTAATGTAGGATAATTTTTAGCTTTAAATCACCGGATCTTTCATGTTAAATCATCAAGAAATTGAAAAACTATAGCGGAAGTGTACCTGAATCAGACATGGTTAATGCAATAATGAATTTGCAGTTTTGTCTTCCAAATTTACACGCAGTCTCCTTTTTCTCTCTGTGATGGGATGCAGTAGAGAAATGAATAATACGTACGTGTGATATGGGGACCATAACCATATTTAGATAGAGACGCCCTTTGACCTAATTCGGTTTATCATAGAATTAGGACTTGGGCCCGGTCTCTACACATATGTAAACCCACACTTTAATTGGATACATTAAAGCCCAAAATCGAAATCTTATTAGATCACTTTAATTGGGCTCAACCGAATTTGATAGCCTTTAATTTAACACACAATTATTCACACATATAAGTCCATCGATGGATTAAAAATCCTTACAATCTCCCACTTGGGCTATATGTGTCACCTTATAATTGTGCATTAAACATAACCTTATGAGTTTTCAGAATTTTACTATCATTACCAAATGTATCCCCAAACAATCCCGTCCATCAATCATATCAATATAGGATCAAAGTGGATTTCACTACCTTCATTGTAGCTAAACCCATCAATGGTCATGTATATCGATATAACCGAATGACATGGATCAAGCATGGATGTGTAGCATGGAAATTACATGTGATGTGATCTGTAACTGCCTATTTCCAACTGGTCAACCTTAATGCCTTAATGAGATCATTTTAAACAAGTTATCATAAACCAAATAACTTTATAACTGAAAATAACTTTAACCATAAATTGTATTCAAAATAACAGTACATGCGTCCAATATGAAAAGCAAAAATACAAACTCCTACTGAAACTAGATATCCTCAAGAGACACTATACCCATATGAGCAGTGTGCTCATTAAAGACCTTGGGTATTAATCCCTTAGTAAGCGGACTCGCAACCATGGAGTTTGTCCCAATATGCTCTATTGACACCTGCCCACTCTGTACTCTTTCTTTAACAGCCAGGAACTTGATCTCTACTTGTTTTTGACTTCGTCGAGCTCTTGTTGTTATTGGTATACAGCACTGCTAATTTATTGTCACAAAATATCTTCATTGGTCTTTCTATATTATCCACAATGCGCAATCCAATGACAAAATTACGCAGCCATTTTCAATTAGTTGATGCCTCATAACACGCTATAAACTCCGCTGCCATGGTGGAAGTAGCTATGAGTGTCTGCTTAGCACTCTTTCAGGAAATAGCACCTCCAACAAGCAGGTAAATATAGCCTGAAGTGGATCCCCTACTATCTTGGCATCCTGCAAAATCGAAATCAGAATAACCGACGATCTCCAACTAATCCGATCTCTTGTATGTGAGCATGTAGTCTTTTGTTCTCTGTAAATACCGCATAACCCGTTTGGCTGCTTTCCAATGATCCATTCCCAGATTACTTAAATATCTCCCTAACATCCCAATAATATACGCTATATCCGGACGCGTACAAACCTGAACATACATTAGACTCCCTATAGCTGAAGAATAAGGAATCTTCTGCATTTCCTTATTTTCTAAGTCATTTTTAGGGTACTGAATTAAGCTGAACTTGTCTCCTTTAGCCACAGGGGTGTCACCTGGTTTATAATCTTGCATGCCATATCTTTTAAGTAACTTTTCGATATAGCCCTTTTGTGATAATCCAAAAATACACCGTGAACGATCTCAGTATATCAGAATTCCTAATACAAAAGACGCGTCACCAAGATCTTTCATCTCAAAATTCTTTGCTAGAAATCTCTTGGTTTCGTGCCATAAGCCTATATCGTGTTGGCAAGCAATATGTTATCGACATATAAAACCAGAAAAACATAATTGCTCCCACTGAACTTGTGGTATATACAATCATCAACCAAATTCATCTCAAAACCAAATGAGATGATCACCTGATGAAACTTGTAATACCATTAACGACATACCTATTTGAGTCCATAGATGGATTTCTTTAATTTACAAATCATTTGCTTTGCATCGTCTGATACAAAGTTTTTTGGTTGTACCATATAAATTGTTTCATCAATGTCACCATTTAGAAACGCTATCTTAACATCCATCTGATGTAGCTCAAGATCGAAATGCGCTACCAATGCCATTATAGTTCTGAAAGAGTCTTTCGAAAAAATCGAAGAGAAAGTCTCTATAATCAATGCTTTCTTTCTGTGTAAAGCCCTTTGCGACTAGACAAAACGTATACCTTTCCACATCACCCTTCAAATCCCTCTTGGTCTTAAATATCCATTTGCAACCAATGGATTTTTATACCTCATTGAGATAATGTTTGCCAAAAGTGTACTTGTTTCAGTCTTTTCATTCTTGACAAACCTCTTCTCAAGATCCTCAAGGAAACCCTTAGCCGTAGTCACCTTATCAGACATAGTGCCTCGGAATGCTTCTGGAATAGCACCCTTCATGACCATTAAGCTTATGCGGTTCGATCATTCCCACTTTTCCATCTCCCTCTTGTCATTAGAGGTAATCTTATCAGTAAGTACAGCAGGTTGATCGACCTATAAAGCAAGGTCTAGGTTCATGACTCCGAGAACAATCATCACATTCTCTTGCCATGCCCTGAAGTTTGTGCCATTTAGCATTGGAATTGAATTGATGTTAGCAGAGATATTGTAGCAGAACTTGAAACTAAATTAGAGAACGTTTATTATGAATAGCTCACATAAAAATCTTTAATATGCAAATAATAATAATCTCAAATAGTGGCAGGGCCCATCACAAGATACCAAGCACAACATCAATATCTAGTATTTGGACAGTGATATTAACTTGTAAGCGGTACTCTTGGCATAGTGATCAAATATTGACGATAAAATAATATATCAATCAATAAACCTTTCTTTGGACCGATTTATTGATCACACATTAAACCAAATAATCATCACATGTTTATCACCACAGGTGCACGTGTATTCGGCTAAATATTGACCTTCTTTTAGGCCGACCAATATTCTCATGAATAACACACGCACAAACACCTTTTAATATTCTAAGTTAATTAATTTCCACAAGAGAGGTTGCTTTGGCAACATGTTGCTTCAATTAACTAATTTTCGAACATTATATCTCTTAAAAGAGTCCTTAGTACCAAAATTTGAGAAAGAGAATCATCATTTTTGCATATTTGACTTAGTTTTAAACTTTAGGGGCCTTAGGATTAATAATTCAAAACTTTAAGTGGGCAAAATTAATTAATTCCAAACTTTAGGGGTTGAAATTAATAAACTTGAAACTTTAGGGACCATAATTAATTAATTCAAAACTATCGATTAGAATAAAATTAAAACTTTAAGGGCCAAAAATTGACCAATTCAAAACTTTAGGGTTCAAATTTTGAAAATTTGACAACTTGAATTAATTATAAACTTTGGGGGCCAATTTGAATTAATAATTAAAGTTTGAGGGCTTTATTATAAAATTTAGAACTTTAATGGCCCGAATTAATTAATTTTTTTAAACCATAGGGACTGAATTATTAAATCCAAAACTTAAATGTCCAAACTTGAATATACCTTAAATGTTAGGGACTGAAACCTTTATTTTATAACCTTAACCCTAATTGCAAGCAGGGCCCTCAAGTTATCCAATTTACACGTGAGGCCCCCGTTCCCAAATCAACCCAAAAAACTGAAAAAACCCTCCCTCACGGCGCTGGCTGCCAGTGCCACCAAGAACAGTGGCGCCGACGCCCCCAAATCAACCCAAAAAACTGAAAAAACCCTAAAAATTTCTTCTATCCTTCTCTCCTCGCGGCGCCGGCGCCCAGTGCCACCAAGAACAACCTCACCAGTAGTAGCCCGCTGTGATGCGATGGCCCAAAAACTGTAATTCCTCAAAAAATTCATAATTTGAAAATTTCTCAACCAACTAATCCGAATTATGAAAGATAATCAATAATAACATACCGCAATGTTTTCAAATTCAACAAAAATAGATCCAAATTTGTTAATCTAAAAATTTCAAAAGAATATTGCAAGAACCAAATAAATTATTCGATTCTCAATAATTCAACATGAAAAGACTCTAATACCACTTGTAGGATAATTTATAGTTTTAAATCACCGGATCTTTCATATTAAATCATCAAGAAATTGAAGAACTATAGTGGAAGGGTATTTGAATCAGACATGATTAATGCAATAATGAATTTCGCAATTTTGTCTTCCAAATCTACACGCAGTCTCATTTTTCTCTCTGTGATGAGATGTAGTAGAGAAATGAATAATACGTATGTATGATTTGGGGACCATAGTCGTATTTATATAGCGACGCCCTTTGACCTAATTTGGCTCATCATAGAATTAGGACTTGGACCCGGTCTCTACGCATATGTAAACCCAATTTTAATTGGATACATTAAAGTTCAAAATCGAAACCTTATTAGATCATTTTAATTGGGCTCAATCGAATTTGATAGCCTTTAATTTAACACAATTATTCACATATATAAGTCCATCGATGGATTAAAAATCTTTACAATTGAGCCCCCTTTTTAACAACCAAATTTTTGGAAAAATATTATTGTAAATAGTGAATTTTTTATTTTTTATTTTTTCTTACACTGTGTGGTTAAAAAGTATAAATTATATGTAAAATATTTTATTGTGTGAATATATAGTTAAAAATGAGTAACTAAAAAAAAAGTTCTAAAAAAGAATCTTTTTAGGTAAGAAGAGAACTGTGGTGACTTGTACCAAAATGATACAACATTACATGACCCCAAAGTCTTAACGTTCATGCATCTACCGTAGTTGAGCTTCAAACTAGAGGCTCCATCGACAGATTTTCAGGAAATCAGAGGAGGATAAGGAAAGGAAAATTGAGGTGGGACCCAGATACTAAAGATGGCGAAGATGGACAAATCTCCCATGTGAAACGCGCATCACACTGTCTACACAAAACCGCGTGGCCCCATCGATTTGTATTTCACCATGTCATTTTAGACCACAACTCTTAAAACAGCACAAAAGCAATTCTCAAGTCCTTGAATTCCACAAGAGAGAGGAAAGTGTTATACTTTGTGCAAAAAGCAGTACATTTTTCTTAGCTATCTACAGACCCTTTAATGGGATGGAGGGAGAAGGCAACAAGGAAAATGCTGAATTGGTGACGGAAATGGTGGAAGTGATTGAGAAAATGGGCTCATATGTCGGGTTCGGGATGACTCAGAGGAAAGAGTGTTTGAATTTAGTGAGGAGACTGAAACTTTTGGTGCCTCTTTTGGAAGAGATTAGGGAGCTAGTTTCTGATGAGGCATTGAGCTGCTTATTGAATTTGAGGAATGCACTGTTTGCTGCTAAGAAACTACTCAAGAATTGTAATTCTGGAAGCAAGATTTACCTCGTTAGCTCTCTCTCTCTCTCTCTCTCTGTATTTGTGTGAAGATTTTATATAAATTTGTTGTTTTGATAATTTGATGTTTTCATCTGATATTTAGGCTCTTGAGAGTGAGGCAGTGAGGAGTAGATTTCATGGTGTTTATGAAAAGTTAAACCAGGCACTTAATGAAATGCCATACGACAAGCTTGGGATCTCAGAAGAAGTCAGAGAGCAAGTAATATAATTACTCTCTATTTTCTTTACCTTTTTTCAATTGGGTTTGGGCCTGTAACTTTACTTGCATTATTTGTCTATTCAAATTCAATTATGCCAAAATCTAGCAAAATGCAGCATAAAAATGTTACGCTGCTATGAACCTGTCTACATAATCTGGGCATAAAATTGGCTAACTTCAACTTGACACAGTATTTTGAACTGTCTTATATTATTCAATCCACCTTATCAAACACGACATTAGTATATTTTTTCGTTTCTTTGCTTTTCCATAAGATTTATAATCAAGTAATAAAAAGAGTAGTTTTATGCTGTTGTGATAGCCGGGGTGCTTAAACATTAGATCAAAACTTGATTGATTCTGTTATCATTTTGCCCTGTGGAATGTCATAATTGTTGATTTCTACACAATTTGGGAAAAAGTATATTATGAAACGCGAAATATTTGTCTGCCAAGTACAAAAGGTTGCTTTATTTTTATTTTTTTTTTAGTTTAGAAAAAATACTTCGCCGTTCTGAGTTATATAAGCTAAGCACATGACCATTTGGAAAAGAAAAATGAAGAAAATATGATACTGGGGAGAGATGTAGTAGTTGGCAGCAGTAACAAGCAATGAAAATTGATATATATTTTAGCTCAAATAGAACTTTGATGTCAAAATTTCTGTCTTCGTATATTTTTATTGAGTAATTTTTTGGCAGGATTAAAACTGGCAACTATATTATGGTAGGCTGTGTATATTATATTTATATTTATGATATGTGCAGGCAGTTTCCATTAAAGATTTCATTTGCATTTCTAAATCGTGTTCTAAATTTGATTTTTCGATCTCATCAGGTTGAGCTAATGCATACACAACTCAATCGAGCAAAAAGGAGGACAGAAACACAGGATATGGAACTTGCAATGGATATGATGGTTGTATTTTCCAAAAATGATGATCGAAGTGCAGATGGCGCAATCATAGAGAGACTAGCAAAGAAATTGGATTTGCATACAGTAGCAGACATCAAGACAGAAACAACGGCAGTTAAAAAACTTGTTAAAACCAGAACTGTGCACAATCCAGAGATCATCCAGCAAGTCAAAGATCTTCTTGAGAAATTTAAGCAAATAGTTGGAATTGAAGAGAGTGGTATACTTGATTACTCTGTGTCTTTAACAAGTTTAGAAAGAAGCAAATCTTTGTTAATCCCCCACGAATTCCTTTGTCCAATAACTCTTGAAATAATGACCGATCCTGTTATAATTGCTACTGGACAGGTAATTTGTGTATTCTTATTTTCCACTTTACTTAAATTGTTTGTTATTTACGTTTCTACTTTGCTCCAGACTTATGAACGACAGAGCATACAGAAGTGGTTAAACTCTGGTCACAAAACCTGCCCGAAGACTGGGCAAACGTTGAATCACTTGATACTGGCTCCAAATTTTGCCCTCCGCAATCTTATTCTGCATTGGTGTGAAAAGAATAATTTTGACCTCCCCATAAAGGATGCTTGTGATGGTCCAGACCCTTCATCTTTTGCACTCATTGAAGAAATTTCTTCCTTGATCCAAAATCTCTATTCTTCCCAAATGGATGTGAAGAGGGAGGCTATTTTCAGAATTCGTACTCTCTCCAAAGAGAATCCCGATAGTAGAGTTTTGATTGCTGATGGTGGTGGAATTCCCCCTTTGGTTCGCCTCTTGTCATATAAAGATTTTGAAATCCAAGAACACACAGTTACAGCTCTTTTAAACTTGTCACTTGACGAGGCAAACAAGAGACTTATAGCTGGAGAAGGAGCTATTCCTTCTATTATTGAAGTCTTGCAGAATGGAACAGAAGAGGCTAGAGAAAATTCTGCCGCAGCATTATTCAGTTTATCAATTCTCGATGAGAACAAAGTCCTCGTGGGTAGCTTGAATGGAATTCCACCTTTGGTGGATCTTTTATGTACCGGGACAACTAGAGGCAAAAAAGACGCTGCAACTGCACTCTTTAATTTGGTACTCGACCCGGCAAACAAATCCCGAGCTGTTAAAGCAGGTATAATACCAGCATTGCTTCGTCTACTTGAAGATAAGAACCTGGGCATGGTAGATGAAGCCCTTTCGATTTTGTTACTTATTGCATCACATCCTGAAGGCAGAAACGAAATTGGGAAACTATCAGTTATTCAAAATCTCGTTGAAATAGTAAGAGACGGGACACCCAAAAACAAGGAATGTGCTACAGCAGTTCTCCTTGAGTTGGGTTCAAATAGTTCGTCTTGCTTGTTGGCTGCACTTCAGTACGGTGTTTATGACTATTTGATAGAGATTACAAAAAGCGGAACCAGCAGGGCGCAAAGGAAAGCAAATTCCCTTTTGCATCTCATGAGTAAGTGTGAACACATTCCCTTTGTTTCCCCGAAGTCATAGGTTTTGCGACGTGTACTTTGTTCTTAATCCACATATAAATTCACACTGCCTTTGAAGTTTTTGTCAAAGGAGGTGATGTTAATTCCATGAAGTGTATTGCTAATGTAAATGTTCATGTTTCAATACATTGCAAGTTTCTTACACAGTATGCTGTGATGGAATTCCTCATGCGATTTGATATGCCTTAGTACCATCCAAACATGCCAAGAAAGCTGGGTTGCTACCATATCTGGATTCCTGTTTGATGAGCTGAACAATATTCCCAAAATCAATTTCCTTTTTGTTTGGATTTCAATTGTAATGTGAAAAGATTAAGGATATTCCTTTTCTTAATTATCAAGTAATTAATCAATTTTCTATTCATAATGCTTCTACTTCATTAATATGTTGTGCTGATATAATTCAGTCCTCTAATTTAGGCATCCAATATCAGATTAATTAATTTACCAGATAAGTAAAAGGAATAACGATACAAGCAATTTGAATAGGTTCAGTAATTGCTTACATCCTTGTGGCCACGCTCAGCTATTGAATAATCTACTTAGTTAAAACTTAAAAGAGATTACAGACATAAATAGACAGATAAATAATTTTGACGTTGTTGAGTAGAACCACTTCTTGAACTTGTCGAGCGAGCAGAACTTGTCTTGTTCATTTGAAGTTGTTGAACTGTTTCTCCCAAAGAACACAGCGACTTCTCTCAAAGATCACAAAAGATGATTTCCAAAACGGGATAAATTTTATTTGCGGTAAATGTACTTTCACTTTGTTTCAATCAAGTTGTACTGGTTGATCACGCCTTCGATTTTCCTTAGTGCAATTGAACAAAGTTACCTTAGTTGAAATTAAATTATTGAAATCTCATTAAAGCGTGGTTATCGAATTAAAATTTACCTGATTGAACACAATTAAATAATAGTTTATTGAACTAAAAGTGAAAATATAAATATATGAATGAAATTTACAAGTTTCCAAACACTTAGAAGATATTCTAAGCTCAAAATCAAAAAACAAAGATCAAAATGTTCTCTGTAAGCTTTTAGATTTATTACTACAAACTTAAAATTGTATACGTTAGACTACTTAAATGATTTTGCCATAAAACTCGATGATCTTTTTCCTTACAAAAGTCTCAAGGTTTAAAATGGAAGAGTTCTGGTTTCAGACTTCGTTGCTTTTTTCTTATTTATGCAAATATCTTGCTTGATAAATCATCGCGTTTTTGTTTTACACGCATTGTACTCTTTTCCAGTTACAACATGGGAATATCATTTTCTCTTATAGCGAAGTCTCAAATCCATCTTGATTTGTTTCAGTCTCACTAAAATCACTATGCTTATATATAGGATCGTTGCACTTGGATCATTAAAATTATATTGTTGACACTTTTAAGACAATATCCAAGTCATATAAATGGGAAGATATCAAAAGATATCCTGAATACTTCATAGATAAATGTTTAATTAATAAAATCTTTTTGATCTTGTGGGTTTCTTTAAAATATTTTTACGAAAAAAAATTGATAATGAATTAAAAGATGAAGCCTCTGCTTGGTAGGGATTAAAATCGAAAATTTATTTTAATCACATACTTTATGGGACTTACAACTTTATCAAAATTCATTAAATATCTGATTTTAATCTCCTTCAAATAGGGGCCAAATAATAAGCTTATTTGTGCCAAAATGTTGCAACATTGCCGTGATAGTCTTCTAAAAAATCAAATCTTTTTCATTTAACCTTGTATACAATTTTTATCTTTTCCCAAGTGATATGCACGAATTTTATAAACAAAGAAGAGCCCTTTCAATGAAAAACTTGTAATTTGAACATAAATGAAAAATACAATTTCAAAATTACATAGAGATGTATATTTGGGATCAACATATTTTCAATCATTTGACAAACGCAAATCATGCTTGTTAGGCACAATGATAAAATCTCCTTTTATATGAAAAGGAGGAGCTACATAATCACTAGTCTTGATACATAATATGTATGTGGACCCATGTTAATTAATGTCAGATGAGGTTTCTCTTATTTCATCACATTTACTAATGACTATTTTAAAAATGATCATGTATATTTGATGAAATTCAAACATGAAACTCTTGAAATGTTCAAGAAATTAAAGTTAGAAGTAGAGAAACAAATAGTTGAATGTATTCTTACACAAAGATCAGATCGAGGAGGATAATATCTAAAAGAAAAGCTTTTAGTTTATCCAAAAGAAAATCGGATTATCTCACAGTAGACTTCCCAGCATACACTGCAGCACAACAGAATATCTGAAATGGGGGATCGTACACTATTAAATATAGTTCGACTAATAACAAGCCATACAAACCTTTCAAAATCATTTTTGGGGTCATGCACTGTCCCCCACATGTTACACACTAAATCATGTCCCATCAAAGTCGGTCGACAAAATTCCATACGAGTTGGAAACGAAAAAGACTCAACTTATCTCATATGGAAGTTTGGAACTATGATGCTTATGTGAAGTACGCCGAGTCAAAAAAAAGTTCGAGTCTAAATTTGATAAATACATATTTGTGGGATATCCAAAATAGATAATTGGATATCAATTCTAGAATCAGGACATACCATCTTCATAGAGAAACAATTCATTTTAGGTAAGGATAGTGAGAACAAAATAGAACTTGAAGAAGTTATAGAATCTACAAATATAGTTGACCAAGTAGATAAACCTGAGTTCGATATCACACATGTTGAGGGACATACCCTTGATTAGGAAATAGAGATTTCTGAGGATACGTTAGCTCCGTGTAAATCTTGTAGGATCATTCAACCTCCTAGTAGGTACGAATCCATGATTACTAATCAAGCATTATTAATCGAGGATAATAAACCTATTAATTATGTAGAAATAAAGTTAAGTGTTGACTCAAAGAGGTGGCAAGAGGTCATGAAATTCGAGTTGAGCTCGATTTATGTAAACAATGTCTAGACCTTGATCGGCCAGCCTAATGATATAGAACCCAAAGGTTATAAATAGGTTTACATGAGAAGGTCGACATAGATGAAAACATTCATATATACAAAGCAAGGATAATAGTAAAAGGATATAAACAAAGACAAGGAGTTGGCTTTGATGAAACCTTCTAGCCTATAGTCATACTAAAGTCCATTCGAATTTTACTTGCAATAACTACGTACTATGACTATAAGTTATGGCAAAAAGATGTTAAAACTGCATTCCTTAATAGGAACTTGTAAGAGGAAGTATATATGACACAATTCGAAGGTTTTGAATCCAAAGAAACCAAAAAATTATGTAAGTTTAATCGATCCATTTACGGATTAAAACAAGCCTCCACAAGTTAAATCTTTACTTTGATGAGATAATCAAAAGGGTTGATTTTATCAAAAATAAAAATGAACTGCGCGTTTACAATAAGATAGTGAATCATTGTCGTATTCCTAATATTATATGTAGATAACATATTAATAGAAAACGACATCCCTATATTTAATCGTTGAAATTGTTGTTGCTAAAAGATTTTTTTATGAAAAATATAGAAAAAGCAACTTAATCTGTAGAGACAGATGTAGAAGATTGCTTAACTCATTTCAATACACCTAGATAAAATCTTGAGAAGATTTTATATGGAGAAAATGAATTGAGAGTTCATAGATTCATTGATGCTAACTTCTAGTCGGACTAGAAGAATGACAAGTCTAAATCTGGACATGTGTTAATTCTTGATTATAGAGTGGTTAGTTGGAAAGGTTCCAAACATGAAACAACCATTGATTCAATAGAAAAAGCCTAATACACCAATGCTTCAAAAAGCAGCAAAGAGTTGCAATGTGGATCAAGAAGTTCATTAATAAATTCTAGTTCCTAACATTGTTGATTACATACTTTTGTATTATAATAACAATGGAGCCATCACGCAAGCGAGAGAAATAAGGTCTCATCAATGATCTAATCATGTGTTATGGTGGTATCATCTTATCAAAGAGATAATAAAAATAAATGACGTAAAGAAAGAACGAATTCTCACAATTGATAATATTATAGATCCACTGGCCTTTGTCGCAGGATAAACATGATCGTCATAGAGACTCTTATGATATTAGATAAATAAGTGATTAGATTTAGTACAAGTGAAAGTTTGTAAGTGTTATGCCCTAGGTCTAATCAATTTTGGATATAAACACTTTTCATATATAGATGATGCATTTCAATTATGTGGATCTATTATTTAATTTAATTAATATTCTAATAAATTAAATAATAGGGTCCATAAATTCAAATTCTAGTAATTTATTAATCACAAAGAGCTGTAAGATACAAACTACATATGACTGAATCTTAAATCATCCATGGTCGTAAGAAATAGTGAGATACGGATATCGTTATTACGGATAGACCATCACGTATCGCATTTCTTACTTGTGAAGTAAGTAGCGGATTTCATAAGCTAAAGTGTGGTAACATTTAAATGAACACGTTGATGTTTTGTTATAGAACAAAAAATTGGAGACCTGCTGGGAAGATTCAATATGGATTATTGTCAGTGATTAATCTTTGACGTTTGGTAGTGGAATCGGTCCTTCAACTTAATGTCATCACAGTGCTTTATATGATGACACTCATACTTTGGTGATGTTTTGTGTTACTCTATCAAGGATCACTAATATGATATTGTTCGGGTATGTTAAGATTATGAAGGTAGTGAATGACCAATAGAGGTTTCGTCACTCTTAGATAGTAAGAGATTATGGTCTACATTTCATTCAGTTAAGTTGATAACAAAATTCTTGGGTAAGGTGTACTCATAAGTCAAAATATAATGGTTTAGTATTGGAATAAAAGATATAATCCATAATTGAGATTGACACATATCCATATCTTGTAATTGATTGGATCATATTGACGAATGAATTATAGTTTCACGATAAATGAACATGTTTGATTTTTTTCATACTACGTGACGTTTTTCGTCATATATATTGCCCCAACACATTGCTAGATGTCTATCTGATAGAAAGGGACGTTTTAATTTATCGATTTTGATTATATCAAAATAATAATTCATGTCATTAGGTATCCTGATCGGGAACCTAACAGATCACACACAAAAGGAGAACTAGAAGAATGGAATTTACCAATTAATTAATTGACTAGTGTTACACAATTAATTAATTGGGTTACTTGTTAATAGATCCAAATTAATTTATGAAATTTTTTTAATTAATTGGATTAATTAAATATTAGACTAGATTAATTTTAAGAGACAGGTCAAGTCCACTTGGGCCTATATTAATAAGCTGTTGAGGTTTGAAAAATCTGTAGAGAAAATTCTTTCTAACACAAGATTAGAAAACCCTAATTCTCCCAATCTTATTCTTTGTGTGGATTTTTATTGGAGCATGTATAATTGAACAACTATGTACCGTAGATCGTGATGGTTCATGTCACAAGATCAGCGAAGGAGTTTGCACAATTTAAAAAAAAGTATAATTCCTCTCACAATTTTTATCTAAATGCAAAGAAGATCATTGATGAGAATTGAAATTATTTTATCATCTTTTGTGCTCGTTTAAGTAAATTTCCAGCAAAACTTGTGATTATAGTAAGAATACGATCATCAAGTTTTATTGCGAAATATTTATATTTTCTAAGAGCTTACAAAGAATATTTTGGTTTTTGGTTGTTTGATGAGGATCACAATTAGATTTTTAATAAAGTTTGATAAAAGTTGATGAAATAAATGGTTGAAAAGTTATGGATCTTATAAAATGTGTGGTTGGTGAGTATGTGTATATATATGTATCATTATTTCGCTTCATTTTTTAATTATTTATCACAAAAACATATATTTCTTTTTCTACAATCCATAACAACAAACATCTCGTTATTAGTATTGTAAAAATTTGATATTTAATGAAATTTTAAATTTTTTTATTGAATTACAATTATGGACACCATGTATGTAATATGGATGTCAATTTATTATCTAGTTGAATATGAATAGTTAGTTGGAGGTGCATAGAAATGAAAATATGTAGGAAATTACAAAGGAAAACAATGCTTATTCTTGTTTCGAAAATATTTTTTTTTATGTGGACTTGTATGATAAAGATAAAGATGTGTTGAAGGTTGATTCAAGGCTATCCAAAGTGGAGATGCCAGCTCTTGTCCCTATAATGTATAAGGTTTTAGTTGTATCGACCGTCATTGATTATGACAACTATGTAAAGTGGTTTGTTTATGTCTATAGAGAAACTTTTCTTTGTGTAACCCTTTCAAATAAATCTGTTGAAAACCAAGAAGAATTTGGTGATGATGGATGTTTATTACAAATAGAGGGTGAACAGTTTAGAAAGATGAATAGTAAGGATGAACTTGTTCGAATGAACGATGTTGGCAATGATAGTAGTGATGGAATGTTTGTAGATTGCAATGATTTTGACATATCTTAAGATAGTCCCCAAAGTATAAATGGTGAAGGTAATTTTCTAGTAGCAAACGACAATTATGCTGAGTTACACATAGATGAACCCTATAGTCGGACTGTAGCAAATGACAATGATATTGACTGTAGTTAGATTGTATCTGCAAGTGTTAGTTTGTTTCGTTGCTGGACATCAATAAGAATTTTAAAAAAATGAAGATATACAATCTAGCAGATTGTTTCCAACTAAAAAGGACCTAATATCAAAATTGTAGTTGCTGGCTGTGAGGTGTCACTTTGAATTCAAAAAAGTCAAATAACAAATAAGAGCGCTTATACAGTTTTTTGTTTTGAAAAAAAAAATTGCAAGTGGCGTTTGCAGGTAATCAAAATCAAAGAATTTCCTATTTTTATAGTTCAAAAGTACAATAGTCATCACCTTTCTCCATGAGTGTTCGTCGCTTATTCCTATTTTGAAAGTTCAATAGACCATAATCATGCTTAGTATATGGTCATTAAACTGGATTGTCCATAAGTATCAAGATGCCAATCGAGTTTAAATAGCAAAGGATATTATTAACAACATTTGCCAAAAATTTGGCATAACTCTATGCTATATTAAAGCGTTTAGGGTTAAAGATTTGCTTGCGGATTGATTTTTGGAAAACCTCACGAGGTTTATGCAAAATTGTAATCTTATTGTCATGTTTTAGAGGTACGAAATCCTGTAGCTGTCATTCATTCATACTACAGATGATTGGAATTCAAGAACTTTTTTATGGCCTTAGGGTGAAGCATACATAAATGAACCTTGTAGTCAAACCGTAGTAAATGACAATGATATTGATTGTAGTCAGATTGTATCTACAAGTGTTAGTTCGTTCCGTTGGGAGACTCAGTAAGAACTTAAAAAATGAATATATACAATCCAACCGATTGTTTCAAACTAAAAAAGACCTAATATCAAAATTGAAGTTGTTGGCTGTGAAGTGTCATTTTGAATTCAAAGTTGAAAAGTCAAATAAGAGTACTTATACAGTTGTTCATATTGAAAATGAATTGCAAGTGGCGCTTGCAGGTAATCAAGATCAAAGAAAGTCCTAATTTTAAAGTACAAAAGTACAACGGTCATCACCTTTCTCCACGAGTGTTTGTCTCTTAGTCCTATTTTGAACGTTCAAAAGACCATAATCATGCCTAGTAAATGGTTATTAGAAACTGCATTGTCCGTAAGTATCAAGATGCCAACCTAGTTTAAATAAGAAGGGATATTATTAACAACATTTGCCAAGAGTTTGGCATAACTATATGCTATATTAAAGCGTTTAGGGCTAAAGATTTTGCTGGCAAATTGATTTTTGGAAAACGCCACGAGAGTTATACAAAATTATCATTGTATGGTCATGTTTTAGAAGTGCGAAATCTTGGTATGCTATCATTCATTCATACTACTGATGATCGGAATTCAAGTATTTTTTGGGATGAAGCATACATAGATTCTCCACCTCAATGCAATGGGTAATTTTTGCTCTACTTGTAGCAACTTGTGAGGATGCAAATTTTCAAATACTTCCACTCGTACGGGAGTAATTGATTTGGAGAGTGATGAATCCTATTGATATAGACGAGCTTGTGATTATTTTTTACTATGCAACATCCAGTAAAATTGGAGTTAGAAATATCTTTCAGTTTGCTTATCTTGAAATTGTACACAAAACTTGCACAAGAACTTGACGACCAATTTTCCAAAGTATGATCATGTAACTTTGTTTAGGGTGGTGACAGATGATTATACTATAACAAAATGTGTGTCAAATATTGCAGTACTACCCAATAAAAAGGAAAGCATTAAAGAGTACTTGTTAGAAGAAGTTTTTTCTTATTGGGCTAGAGCATATGCTAATAGGATATGTTACAATATCATGACCATGAACAATGCAGAATCGGTAAATGGTTTATTTAAGAATGCTCGAGAATTTTCATAGATGGTTTAATTAAGTATATCCAAAAGATACTGCAAATATGATTTTACGAAAGACACGTTGAAATAGAAAAATATGTAACCCATCTCACCCCACCTTTAGAGAAGAAGATGTGCGTGAAATATGAAGACAAGACTGCATGATAGCCAAAAAAGAGGAAAAGTTTAGCTGGAGAGACGTGCAATGCTTGTATGTACAATAAGTGCAAGAAAACTGGTCATACCCGCTCCACTTGCACAGGCCAAGCAGCTTGTAGTGTTCATAATGTGCAAAATGTTGTCATGACTTGTAGTCTTATTCTTTGTATTTATTTGAAGGAAAAATGATTAATTATATTTTGTAGTCATTCTGCTATTAATTTCATGGCATTGGAAAGACCATAACATCATTATGTTGCTTTTTTATGATGTTATTGCTTTAATTACCTTGCAACATTTAGAGGTATGCTTATGGCCATATGACGCATAACGAATCTGATATCATTATTCTTGTACAAGAGTCATTATGTTTGTAATGGAGTCATTATCCTTATATGAGAACGACTTTAATGGCATTTTTAAACTTACAAATATTTTTTTTTCTACAAACGACTTCTATATTATTATTATTATTATTATTATTTTGGAAAGATGCATATATTGTTATAGTTTACTTATGTAAGATAAATGTCGTTACTTATAATGATCGAATCGGCATTTTGAGCCAGAACAAGATAATTGTAGTTACTTATAAACATAAGCTACATAATATTGTTGTAGTTATATTTTGGACTGGAATGATTTAAATTCGAAAAATTTGTACCAGAACAACCTAATGTCTTTATTTAGGTTCAACTATCATTTTCCACTTCGATTGAGACGGGCCATTGAAACAAGGTGATGTGATCTGGAATGTGCCACAAACTACCGAAGAATTAATGATTGTTGGTGAGAGGCTGAGGACCACTTTGGGCTTAATTAAGGACGTTTTAGTTGCCAAGATGTTCAAGCTTTGGAATTCAAAATGTGGGAATCAACGTCCAATGCAACAAGTTCTATGATTGGCGGGAAGAGACTAAGTGCAAACTTGGGTTTGACCACAGCCAATGATATCATGCAATCAAGTATCTAGGTTATCAAGCTACAAAGGATGATATTTACAAGCTTAAGGTCAAGTTACATGTTAGTCATAATGGCGAAATCAAGTTCCGTGAATTGGATTCAAAGTTTTTGATGATATATTGAAAAACGAGCAGCGTGGATTAAAATGGGCATAACTTTTAGCTTGTTGTCGGATTTTCACCCATAAGTACAATCCGAAATTGTCACGAAATTCTGCACAAGGAAGATAAGGTTTAAAAAAGTAAACCATGTGACCGCATAGCTTAAAAGTCATGCAACCGCATAGGCTATTTTCGAGACAAAATTGAGGCTAACTATTTGTTCTATGCGACTGCATTGATATATACTATGCGACCGCATAGTACAACTTCTGGATGCGATTTTCTGAATTCTTGGAGGTGTTTTATTTATGATAGAATTCTATTTATTTGACATCTTTGTAATCTTTTAGAGTAATTTCCATCCTTAATTAGTTTTTCTAGGTTTTTCATATAAATAGGAGTTATTATTTCAATTGTATTAAGGCTTTTCACATGAATAAAAATTGAGATTTTCTCATTAAGCTTTGCTTCAATTTTCGTTGTTCTTCAATGAAAAAATTATCAAACTTATCAAGGGATTAATTACCTTGTGGCGTTCAAAACCATTGGGTACAAATTACAACACGTGTAAAGAAAGGGTTTTACAATCTTCGTTATTGTAGGGTTTTTTAGTTCATTGTTTTGGAATTCAAATCCACCATTTGGGTGAGATTTCAAGGCTTTGTGATCAAAAGGTTGTGGGTTTCATATACCTTTGGTTGCTTGGTTCATCATTTAGAAGTTAAGTCCTAAACCTTGATCATATTTGGGCGTTTTTAGGATCCGATTCAATATCCTATGGGTTCCGTAGTGTTCGTTGCTATGTGGATTCGCATCATTAGGTACAAGTATCACTCCTAAGTAAGATTTGTTGATTCAGCTTAGGGAACAACCTTGTAATGAAAACCATTGAAGTTCCCATGGTTATGCACCACTTTCGAACTTCTTTGATGGACAGAAAGTGTTTTCGTTCACCCTTTCTTCATCGTTCGAGTAGGATCAACCCGTTGGTATCCTTTTTTGATCATCCTAGATATGTAGGAGTTATGTCAGGTGATTATGGACAGTTGAATCGATATTTTGAGCTAGAATGAGATAACTGTCATTACTTATGAATAGAAATGACATCAACATCGTTGTAGTTATATACTGAATTGAAACGACTTCAAAGTCATAAAAATTGCACTAGAATGGACCTAATGTCGTTATGTAAGTTCGACTATCATTTTGTACTCCAATGAGCATCTTTATTGAGTGCAAGCATCATTTCCAGATAAGGTTTATCGATTCAGCTCGGGGAAGCTCCCATATTGACAATCTCAAAGTTTCCATAGTAGTTCGTCACCTTTGAATTTCTTTGATGAAAAGAAAGTATCTCCATTCATCCTTACTTCATCGCCCGAGTAGGATCAACCTGGTCGATAACTTTTTCGGACCTTTGAGGCATGATAGGTAGTAGTGAACGGTCGAATCAATGCTTTGAGACATAACAAGATAATGTCATGAACAAAAATGACATCAATATCATTGTAGACTGGAACGACTTTAAAGTCGAAAAAATTATATTAAAATAACCCAATGTTGTTATGTAAGTTCGACTATCATTTTGCATTTCGATTGAGATGGAGCATCATTACTGGGTACATGCATCAATTGTAACGCCACGACCCACATGAATCGAAACTGATGCGAACCTCGTAGCAATGGAAACTACGAAACCCACAACGAGATTGATGCGGAACCCAAGAACGCCAGTACTAACCCGGTTTTAGATCTTGAACCCCAAGAATTGAACCAAGAAACCCTAGATTAGCGAAAAACCTAAAATCCCTTGATTACAATTGAAAGAACGCACAATCCGATTGATAGAACGCCACAAGAAGTTGAATCTTGATAAGTTCCAAGATTGTTCAAGAAGAACAATTAAATTGAAAGAATAATTCTCTCTCTATAATATTAAGCAATAGTCAAAATTTCAAAGGTTTTTATAATGAAAAAATATTCTCCTATTTATACTATTCCTCGAAAAGGAGTCAAAAAGGAAATATAATTCTAATAATCTAACAAAATTCCTAAAATATTCGTCCAATATGGTAGGAATTTGATTAAGAATGAAATTCTAGTAAAATAAGGAAAAACGCGAAAAAAAAGGAAAATCGCTCCTAGAAATGAACCATGCGGTCGCATGGTAATAGAATTTTTGCCATTTGATTCTCGGTATCATGCTATGCGGCCACATGGTTGCACTGCACTCTCTCGTCTTCGGCTGCTTGTAACGCATTGATCCATTTTGTTTCGGCCTTTGACTCGAACATGAAACTTGTCCCATTTTGAGTCCCGAACATGGTTCCATCAATAGTTTCTTGAACGAGCAATCCCATCGTTTGTTTCACTTGCTTTGCCCTTGATCGCGTCATTGGTTCGCCATCGACTATCAACGGGTCTCGTCTCGCACTTGCCTTTGTCGGGCTCGACTCCTGGATCATATCATCCCCTCCCTCTTCAAAAGGATTCGTCCTCGAATCTGAACCTACATCAAACAGAGAGAGATCAGATACATTAAAAATAGCCGAAACATTGTACTCACCAGGTAAATCCACTTTATATGCATTGTCATTGATCCTTTCGATGACTTGAAACGGTCCATCGTCTCGTGGTTGCAATTTTGATTTCCTCTGTTCTGGAAGACTCTCTTTTCTGAAATGCACCCAGACCCAATCTCCAGGCTCAAATGTAATGCGCCTTCTTCCTTTATTTGCTTTTGATGCAATCAGCTTTCCTTTCTCTTCGATCTACATCCTGACCTTTTCATTCACCATCTCGGCTTTTTGTTTCCCATCCAAGTTACCTCGTTCATGCACAGGCAAAGGCATTAAATCCATAGGTGTTAGTGGATTAAAACCATAAACAATTTCAAAAGGAGAAAACAAAGTAGTAGAATGTGTAGCTCGATTAGATGCAAACTCTATAAACGGTAAACACTCTTCCGATGATTTCAGATTTTTATTGATTACTGTCCTACGTAGTTGAGTCATAGTTCGATTAACTACCTCAGTTTGTCCATCTGTTTGTGGGTGACAAGTTGTAGAAAATAATAACTTAGTTCCTAACTTACTCCACAGAACACGTCAAAAATGACTCAAAAACTTCACGTCCCTATCGGACACTATACTTTTAGGTACTCCATGTAAACGTACTATTTTCCTAAAGAATAGGTCTGCAATATTAGTAGCATCGTCAGTTTTATGACATGATATGAAGTGCGCCATTTTACTAAACCTATCGACCACTACAAATATTGAATCCCGACCCTTTTTGTCCTAGGCAAACCTAACACAAAGTCCATAGATATGTCTACCCAAGGTTGACTAGGTACAGGCAAAGGAGTATACAAACCATGGGGTTGAACCTTAGACTTAGCCTTTTTTCAAGTTATGCACTTTTCACATATTTGTTCTACGTCATGTCGCATTTTAGGCCAATAAAAATGTTCCCCTAGCATGTCTAAAGTCTTTTGAACCCCGAAGTGTCCCATTAAACTACCCCCATGTGCTTCCCTTACCAATAATTCACGCAAAGAACAATTAGGAATGCACAACTTATCTTCTCTAAACAAATATCCTTCATGCCTATAGAATTTATCAAATGCACCTTTGTCACATGAAGCATAAATACTAGAAAAATCACAATCAGATTCATACATGCCCTTAATATGTTCGAAACCAAGTAATTTAGTACTTAATGAATTTAAAAGCACGTACCTTCGAGACAACGCATCAGCAACTATATTTTCGTTACCTTGTTTGTACTTGATGATGTAGGGAAATGTCTCGATAAACTCCACCCATCTCGCATGTCTTTTGTTCAACTTATCTTGACCTCGCAAATGCTTTAAAGATTCATGATCGGTGTGTATCACGAATTCCTTTGGCCATAAGTAGTGTTGCCAAGTTTCCAATGCTCGAACAAGTGAATATAACTCCTTGTCATATGTCGAATAATTCAATGCGGCCCCACTCAACTTTTCACTAAAGTAAGCAATAGGTCTCCTTTCCTGCATTAACACTGCTCCTATACCTATTCCTGATGCATCACACTCAACCTCGAATGTTTTATCAAAATTTGGTAATGCCAAAACAGGTGCTTTACATAGCTTATCCTTAATTGTGTTAAATACAATTTCTTGAGATTCTCCCCAATAAAAACCTACACTCTTCTTTACTATTTAAGTCAACGGTGTGGTAATGGTGCTAAAATCTCTTACAAATTGCCTATAAAAACTAGTCAATCCATGAAAACTCTTAACTTCAGTTATAGTCTTAGGTGTTGGCCATTCTTTAATAGTTTTTATCTTTTCTTTATCGACTTCCACCCCGTTAGTACTAACCACAAATCCTAGGAAAACAACTCTATCCATGCAAAATGTGCACTTTTTGAAATTAGCATATAGTTGTTCCTTTCGCAACACGACAAACACACAATTTAAATGTTCTAAATACTCATCTAGATTTTTGCTATAGATTAAGATGTCATCAAAATAAATTACAACAAATTTCCCAATAAAAGCACGCAAAATATGGTTCATTAAACGCATAAAAGTGCTCGGTGCATTAGTGAGTCCAAACGGCATAACTAACCATTCATACAATCCATACTTAGTCTTAAACGCCGTTTTCCATTCATCACCCTCCCGCATGCGTATTTGATGATACCCACTCTTAAGATCAATCTTACTAAAAATGCAAGCACCATGCAACTCATCAAGCATATCATCTAGCCTAGGTATTGGGTGACGATACTTTACCGTGATATTGTTGATAGCTCGGCAATCCACGCACATTCTCCAAGTTTCGTCCTTCTTAGGCACCAGCAAAACAGGTTCAGCACATGGACTCATGCTCTCCCTGACATAAGCTTTGCTTATCAACTCCTCCACTTACTTTTGAAGCTCCTTCGTCTCCTCGGGATTGCTTCGGTAAGCTGGTCGATTCGGTTTGACAGCTCCTGGTACAAAGTCAATCTGGTGCTCGATGCCTCTGATTGGTGGTAATCCATTTGGCATCTCCTCAGGAAACACATCGTCGAACTCCTGCAATAAAGACTTAACCAAACTAGGGAGGGATGTGTTAGAATCCTCAAAATTGAGGAGGGACTCCTTATATACTAACAATATCATTTGCCTATTATCGCTCATATCCTTTTTCAACTCACTCTCTTTTGCATAGAAGTTGACCCTTGGGTTTTTTCTCCGCTCAGCTGACTCTTTTTCTCTCCTCTCAACTGACTCTTTTTCTCTCTGCTCATGTGGCTTCTCTCTCTTTTCTCCACTCTCAGCCACCTCACTATTTTCTCTCTTATTGATGGTTTCACTATTGCCTCTCCTTTTTCCCGACTCTCTTATTCTCTCGTCTTCCTCACTTTTCAGCTTGATTTGATCTCCATACACTTGTGCCAGTGTTAATGGTGCAAGAGTAATAGTCTTCCCATCCTTGACAAAGCTATAACGATTCCTATAACCATCATATGTGACCCTTCTATCATATTGCCATGGCCTTCCTAATAAGATATGACCCACATACATAGGCACCACATCACATACTATTTTGTCACTATAACTCCCAATTGAGAAATTAATTAAAACTCTTTTATTCACCCTAACTTCCCCACTTTCATTCAACCATTGCAACTTATAAGGCCTAGGGTGTTTTAACAATGCTAGTCCTGATTTCTCAACTAAGGTTGTACTAGCTACATTCGTGCAACTCTCACCATCAATAATCATACTACATACCTTATCGTTGACGTAACAACGTGTGTGGAATATATTTTCTCGCTACTGCTCCGAATCATCCGTCTTGACTTGAGTGTTAAGAGCTCTCCTTGACACCAACGATTCCCCAACAGCAAACTCCAATTTTTCTTCTTTTTCAATGTCCTCCAATGCAGGCATGTTCTCAAACTCTCCTTCACTTTCACTCACCACCTCTCTATTATCCAACAAAACCATTACCTGTCTATTTGGGCATTGAGATGCAATGTGCCCTGACCCCAAGCATCTGAAACACTTGATGTCTCGATTCCTTGATGGTTGTGAATCTGTTTTGGGTGCTGTTTTGCTAGCACTTTCTTCTTTCCCTTTCTGCCACTCATTCTTACCTTTAGGTATTGTTTTATCACCTTTGTTGTTGTTGTTCCACCCTGGCTTCCAAGATGGATTAACACTCAAAGTTCCTAATGGCTGCCTAGCTGCCCCTTTCCTCTTCATCTGTCTCTCCACCTTCATAGCCACATGCAACATGTCTTCCAACTCCACATAATGTTGCAACTCCACTACATTGGCAATTTTCCTATTCAACCCATTCAAGAATCGTGCCATGGTAGCCTCCTGATCCTCCACCACATTGGCCCTAATCATGAGTATTTCCATCTCCTTATGATAGTCCTCTACACTTTTCGACCCTTGATATAGACCTTGCAGTTTTTGATGGATCTCTCGGTAATAGTGGTTAGGAACAAACCTCTTTCTCATCAATGACTTCAATTCCTCCCAAGTGATGATTGGTCTTCCCCCACTCCTACGTTGTGAAGTAATCACTTGATCCCACCATGAAATTGCAGTCACTGAACTCCAAAACTTCTAACTTCACCTTTTTCTCCTCGAGTAGTTATAACACTCGAAGATCACTTGATCCCACCATGAAATTGCAGTCACTGTCATTTTTATATTTCCCAAGTTTCCATCCAACTCCTCCCCGCAATCATTCCGACACTGTCTGTCGAACCTATTGCCTCTATTCCTCATCTTTCCCATCTCAACACCTTGAAATTCATCTTCGCCCATGTCACTCCCATATCCATACTCCTCTTGCCTTTCCCTCGTAGGCTCCCATCTATCCGGTCCTCTAGCATTGGATACATCCACTCGATGCCTCCGACTAAGATTAGCCACCGATGTATCTAATCTATTTATCCAAGCCTCCTGCTTCTCCAACCTATCTCTCACATCTCCAAACGCCCTCTCAAACCTCTGCACTAAATCCTCCGTTGCATTGCTATTATTGCCTTGTCGGCTTGAGTTTGATTCTGCCCTTTCTGACATCCTAACACTAAAATTTTATTGTACTACCTCACCAAAAGTCACTCGGAACACACACAAGGAAATCCATTCAACTTGTAGAAAGGGAATTAACCCATGAGTTTAAAACTCAATAGGTATCATCAACATTTCTTTGTCAAATTAGAAATTTCGAACTATAGATTTATACCGTTGCACATAGATGAATTTCTGGCAAAATCCAATTACTATAACATTACCATAACACGTAGAGTCGGAGAATGATCATTCAAACTGCTGTAATGTCGAAGTACCATACCCGGAGATACCATTTCATTCAAACATTTGTCGAAAAATCAATTTTGAAAACAAAATAAACACTTGCACCTCTACCTACCTTGAATTTTCTTGGATATAAAAGAACAAAATGTGTAGAAAGCCTTTCTTTTTCTCACTCTTGTTATTCCCTTAAACTTAACTCGACATGAAATAAATTTTTTGAGAGAAAATAAGAGTGAATTCGGATTTGAGAAGGAATGTAGTGAAAATCTTCTTGTAACCTTTCTTTTTATTGAAAAATTAAGTAGGGAAGTTGTATTATCATCAAATTTATTAAATTTTGTCTTTAACTAAGAATTTGAAAAGTTTCTAAGTCATAAAAATTTTCATATAAAAACATTTTATAAAAACATCTACATGATGATTCGAACCTGGGTTGTCTATAAAAAATACCATGTAGATGACTATTGTGGCAACCCAGTTATCCATAAATCTTTGTAATTAAATTTACTTAAACTTAATCTCTTAAATTGTCGGGCTTTTAATTAACTTATGGCTTAGGCTTTCATAATTTTAAATGGTTTGAATTTCCATAGCTTGTTTTTTAAATGGGCTAGGCTCATGGTGATAGATCATCACAAAATAATAGCCTAATTTCATTTTATTTCTTGGCTTCTACATCCCTTACATCTTAAACAAAATTTCATCCTTGAAATTTACTTTATTGATTGGTAAAGAATGTCGGATATTTTTCTTTGACTTCTTTTTCTCTTTCCCAAGTAGCTCTTCTACTTCATGATTATTCCACTGCACTTTGACCAGTTAAATCTCCTTGTTCTGTAATTTATATACATTTATATTAAGTATATTTTAACCGATAATTCCTCTTAAGATAAATCTTTCTGTGCTTTCAGAGATTGATAATTAACCACATGATCAGAATCATCTATATACTTTCTGATTATCGATATATGAAATACATTGTGAACTCCTGATAGTTCAGGCGGCAAAGCTAATCGATAAATCACATTTCCGACTCTATCAAGTATTTCAAAAGGTCTGATATAACGAGCTCATTGTTTGCCTTCCTTGCACCTAAGTACACACTTTATTGGTGCCACTTTTAGAAAAACTTTATCTCCAACTTCAAATTTCAAGTCTTTTCTTCTGGTATCTGCATATCTCTTTTGTCTATCTTGTGCTGCCTTTATCCTGATACGAATCTTATCAATGACTTCTTCTACCATATAGAGCTTCATACGGTGTCATTTCAATAGTTGCCTCAAAACTATTATTATATGCAAATTCAACTAAAGGTAGATATGATTCCCAACTGCCTAGATCAGAACACATGCCCTTAGCATATCTTTCAAAGTTTGAATGGTTCTTTCAAACTGACCTTCAATTTGAGGGTGACATGCCGTACTGAAATTCAATTTCATTCCCATAGCTCCTTGTAAGCTCTTCTAAAATTTTGACTTAAATCTCGAATCTCTATCAGGCACAATGGACATGGGGACAATCTCTCTAATGTAAAACTGAGATGATGCAAGGAAAGGCCTTAATCCTCGATCCGTAAAATTTGAACTCATTTTCTCCTAATCTTTAAAAAACTATCTCTTTCTCAAAACATACTATCGTGGCTCGATTCTCACCTAACACATCCATACCTAAAATAATATCAAAATCTTTTATCTCTACAACATACAAGTTGGCCTCTAAAGTCCGTCCATCAAAAATTATTTTCTATCCCCTTTGTTATCTTATCCGTATCAATAGTTTCCTCTGATGGCATACTAACTTCTAGTACACTATCATCTTTCTGACATGAAGTATTAATCTTAACTAAACATGTATTAAATATGAACGACTATGTCGCACCGGAATCAATAAGGACGTAGACAAGAATACTAAAGACGGATAAAATACTTGCGATCACGTTCGAATTTTTGGCAGCCTCATCGTGAGTCAAAGCAAACACCCTTGCATTTCTTTCCTTCTCTTGCTTGGGTTTCTTAATCAATGGGTACGAAGAAGCCACGTGGCTGGGTTGACCACACTTATAGTAAATTTACTTTCCATATAGGCATTATTCTTTGTAAAACTTGTTGCACTTAGGACATTAGGATAAAGGATTGCTTAGCTGACCTGCATGTATGCGTCAACTTCTCAAGCTATCATGTATTTTTATTCTTGTCCTACCACTTCCTTTTTTCGAAATCTTTACGCTGTCTTTGATTTACCAACTTCACCCCTAAGTAGGTCACTATTTGAGCTTTATTTACCATTGCATGAAAAGTGGTGAGATCATATGAACTTACAATCTGCGATATCTGGGCGTAAGCCCCTCTCGTAACATTTTGCCATCATGAGCTCAGTACTTACAAGATGTGGGATATATCTGGACAATTCTTCGAACTTGCTCTCACACTCAGAAAATTTCATATCCCCTTGTACTAGTCTTAAGAATTTTAATTTTGTCTCCTTGTGGTCTCACATGGCTTGTGGAAAAACATTTCTGTTAGCTCCATTTTGAATTGATCCCAAGTTAGGTCACATTGTTCCTCCTCAGTGTGAGTGCGTGACACGAATTTCCACCAATGGCTTGCTCTTTTGCACATAGCACTTTTTGATTTTCTGGACAAGAGATATGTCGAAAGATCTTCTCAATAATATGAACTACTCTTCAATAGGGGGTCAATATCTACGAAATTGTTCCATCGTCGAAATATGCGGTGCAGTTGGTATGCTGATAGTACTAGTGGTGCTTGGGAGAGTAGTGAAGCTTGAGGTGCTGAAGGTATAGCCTAAGTAGTCAAGGCTTATTTCAACACATCAATATCCCGCCTTAACTTCCTAATTGTCCTCGCTTGTGCAATATTCCTATACACCAATATAATTGCAATCTCATTTAGAGAAGTCAACAATATTTGTGCAATATAGGAAAATATTTATAGCCGAATATCTTTTATTATTATCTCATAAGAATCCTTCAGGAGGAACACAAAATAATACAAGAGCATCTGGCGCTAGTCCGCAGAATCATAAAAGATCCTACTAAACACCAGCAACAATTAAACCTAATAAAAACTTCTAAAATTCTCTCCTTTATTCATTATTCCTTTCATTGTCATTAACCCAGTCTCCGTGAATCCTAAGTTTCTTAGAAGACTAAAACTCATCATTCAAAATAGGTGGAGGTGCATCTTCACAAATATGCATTTCGGTAGGTATACCATCATCCTTGGGAATTGCAAGTCGAGCTAGCTCCCACCGCTCAATTAGCTCTACGCAGAAGACCTCATAATTCAATCTCTTGAGTTATGGTATGCATAGCAACCTTCCATAAATAATTATAAATTGATTCAGCCACCTCTAGCCACTCTTCTTGTAAGGTCTCAATAAGGAGGCGGGTGGCTTGATGACCACCATATGGCCTAGTTGTCTTACCTCCCTCCATCTTACTAACATCTCCCAAATGTGCTGGCCCATGTTGTACATTGGATTCCACCGATACTCTTCATATTGCCTTACAATCTCATATCAACGAGACATCGATGAACTAGTCTTCTTACAAGTTTTCTAAATTCGTACCATCTGAGTCATACCAATTATTCAAAGTCCAATAAGTGGGTGTCTAATACGTTTTAGTTAATACTCGAGAACTTAAACAGATATTTAATCTGATCACATTCTCAAAATACTTGATACAATAATGATTATCCACAAAAGTGTTTAAATTCTAACATATGTTGATATATGTACGTTTCCAATATTGTATTTAAAATAAACTTTCTCACACTCATCACATAGATACTAGTGTATTTATAAAACTTTCTTTACCTCAAAATCGGTATAGCGCGGCTAGGCAGGCATAGTGCTCTTGATTCTCATCAATAAAAAATTTTGATCAACTTTATACGTGACGAAACACACCTAAGATGTAACGCCCCGAATACTTGGAACCTGAAGCGTAAAAAAATAAAAAATCTTTCTTTGGTACGACCTCTTTGACGTTAACAAAAATAATTTGTAAATGAGAAAATTTTTTGAGTTTGAAATATATAAAAATGATGAGAGATGTTTGTCCATATGGACTCAGGCAATTGTTGAAATTTGATTTTGGAAACACGTTTGGAGAAAAATTAGCAAATACCAATTGCGCAGCAGCAGAAAGAAAAATAAGTTTGGCCTAGCAGAAGTTGATTGAAAATTATGAAATTTAAAAAGAGAATAAAACATTCATATTTGTACAACTTATAAAATTTTGGGGCCTTGGGGATAATGTTTGAAACACGAAAAAATCTTCGACTATGTTGGATAGAAAATTCGGATCCTACTCGACGTAGTTTACTAAAATGGGCGTAACTTTTTCTCTAGTTAATAATTTTGGGTAACCAAAGACCACTATTAGAAGACTCATAAATCTTTCAAATCCCACTGATTTCACTATAAAATATGTACTGTAGCCCAAGTTATGCCATTTTGTGTAGAAGGGCACAATTTGGAAATTTAATGCAGCAATACTTAAACTTCACGCATAGTTGAATACAACGTTTTATAAATTGTTGTCGACATAAAATGTATATAAAACTAGAAGAAACTAACATTTAAACAATTTTAAAAGTGCCATCTAGTTATTCGTAATAGATTTACGCAAACTGGAAATTTTACTAGAAAGTTAAAAACTTTTCAAATCACTGAGCAGTTGCCATTATGCCAAACAACTGCCATGCCCCGACTCAACTTGTAAGATTTTAGTATGGATGAGTACTACAAGTAATACTCAATAGCAAAGCACTGAAGTAAATGGTAAATATATATATATTTTCAATAATGCAGACTTTGGTTATTTGTGTCACCGTCAATTTCTTCATCTCTTATTTGAACCACCAAAAGGTGCTTCTTTTATGAGTAACACAATAATATAATTGTAAACTTTAGTCATTACTGTCACCTTTAATCTCCTCTTATTTGAACTACCAAATGGTGATTTCATCATGAGTCACACGATAACACATTTAATTCAAATCAAAAACAAATAATCCTTACATCACTTACTAAAGTGTCGAAAACACCCCTACCTTAATGCTTGAAGTTGGAATATCCTCTCGTGTCCAATGAGTAATAAAATACAGCGTACTTTTTTACCCTCTTCTTCAGAAAATTTCAGATTTAAAGGTTCTTTGTTTCTATGGAAAATGACAAAATAATTTTCTTTTTCATGTATAGGTATATTTTGGGAGACAACATGTGGTTATGATCAATTGGTACTCCCTTTAAATCTAGAATATGAAATGGTCCCTCTTTTCCTCTGTAATTCTAGTGGCGTGAACCCTCCATATAAACAATTTCTTTAAAAAAAAAAAAAAAAGGAAACGTGACATGGTCTCTTCCGGATTAGGTGCTTTGTTATCTTGATAACAATGAAATATTCTTAATTATGGTCCCAATCATGACATAATTTCACGTTATTTAAGTGTAAATTGGTTAATTGGGTTTGTACGTAATTCAAAAGGAAAGTAAAGCAAATTAACTAATTCAAACACCTTAATTTTAAATCAAAACTTTAATTCATTTTTGTCCAGTGACATGTGGTGGCCAATTTGTTAACATGCCTGATTAATGTTAGTTAAATTTGTATTTCTTTGAGCTACAAAGATATGGACCTAACTTTATCCAAATAATTTTTTATCGAGTCTAAAATTCGTCAATTAATATGAGCTTCGAACTAGTCTAATTTTGAAAGGAAAATTCTCGTCAAATGAATGCTTGATTATTCTACCGAATAAAATGATGACATCGAACATATTTTCATATCAATCTCTCAACATCCAAATATAACGAACTGTACCAAGTAAATTAAATTTTTTTTTGATGGCTACAAATCCTCCCACTTAAATAATTTCGTCTTCGAAATTTAACTTACTTGTTTAAGGAGGTCGGGATATTTGGCCAAAACATCTTCTTCCCTTTTCCAAGTAGCCTCATCCTTACTATGTTTATCCCACTGGAATTTGACTAATGGAACCCTTCGATTCCTAATAACATGGTCCTTTCTCTCCAGAATCACTGCAAAAGCTTTTTCGTACGTCATATCACTTTGGACATCTAGTGATCGAATATTCACAACATGGTTAGGATTTGAAATGTACTTTCTCAACATAGAAACGTGAAATAAGTTGTGCATAGTTGATAGTTCGTGTGGCAATGCTAAACGATATGCCATATTCCCAAATTTAGCTTTTGCATTATAGCTTTGATGTGGTTCATAATGGATATTATGTTTTCAATCATGAACTATGAAGGTAAACTATTTAACTAAATTTGTTTATGTGTTTTCTTTTCTTAAATTTGTTTGTTTCATTGTTCATCAGTTAGTTACTTTTTTGTTTAGTGTTTGCTCGAGGACTAATAGAGTATTAAGTTTAGGGATGCTTGATAAGTGTAATTCAATCATACTTTAGACATTATCTAAGCCTGATTTTTAGTTAGCTTCTATGAGTTTTAGAGCGTTTTAATGTGTCTTTTGATATTGTAATATAGGTTTGTGAAATTAAAGGAAATAAGCGAAAGTTGGCAAAATTGGAAAAGGGGGCTAAATTGTAAGATGTGCAGTGCTCTTTTTTTCTTTTTTCTTTCTTTTTTTTTTTCAACTCGAAAGTGGGGGCCGTAGCTACCAGGTGAGAAAAAGGAACTTTGCATTTTTTGGACTCTTTCCTTGTCCCAATCCAACCCTAACTCTTTCAAGACTTCAAAATACTATAGATACAAACCTAAAGGTCATAATTCAAGGAAGAATTCAGCCAGACAATTCAAAATGGCAAGATTCAATAAATCAAAGGGAGTCAAGAACAACATCAAGGAAGAAGATGAAGATCTACCCAAAAAATAGTTTTTCTATTCTCTTCTTTATGTTGTTTATTTTGAATTATATAGATTTCATATTTCTTATCATGAACTAAACTATTTTTCTAGAGTTTGTTAGACAAAACTTGAGAGTATGATTTGAATTTATTTTAGTTATTTCTATGAAATTTTTCATTCCGTTTATGTGTGTTATGATTTTAATACTTTCAATTAATTGACTACAAATTAAATAAATAGATACTAGTCAATTCTAGCACTAGATAGAAGGATATTTAGGCGCGATCACAGTATTAACACAACGTGAATTTTATGAATCTATGAAGTTTACTCCATAAAAGAACAATGAACTTGATAAATTCTTTGGTTTAATTCAGAATAAAGATATTAGAATTGAATATAGGATTAATTTCTAGCTGGCACTTGCGAAAAATGATAGAGATGCAATTGAGTTCTTGCTTATAAACATGGGAAAGTTGATTACAGATAACTAGATAATTGAAAATCATATTCGATGGTTAGGTGAAATCAAATCATAGGCTTTCTTATCTTGAATAATTTTTTAAAATTGTTTTGACATCGTTGAATTCATTACATTCGTCATTAGATTAGTTTAAAAATATTGATTTCATAATTCATTCGTCTAGATAAAATAAAGACTATATAATAATAGTACTTAGTAGAATTTGAAATATAATCCCTATGGGTTTGACATTCTTACCTCCATTCATATATTACAAAACTGGCTCCAAACATTTGAACTATAAATCACGTTATAGAAATTACGTGACATGGGGTTTCATACTGGGCGACCGCCTAGGTCGAAATTTGGGATCGCAGCCAGTTTCATTTTTCACTACACGGATATCACTTTCTTGCACAAATTTTGACCTAATTTCAACTCTATAAATACAAAACATGGGTGGCCAATATAAAAAGAACTCTCATATACATATTATACTTCAATATTCCATCAATTCATAGACCAAATGAGAGGCAAATTCATAGTTTTTGTGAATTGAAAGGGGACTTGCAAATATTCAATCAAGTGAATGTTCAAACTTGATTTTTGGGCAAAGAAGAAAAGGCGCAAGTGGAGATTGATCAAGAAATCATTGAAGGGATTCAAAATTTCAAGATTCATCTCTATCTTCTCAATTTATCAAAAATCCGGGTTATGCATCTCTACTTAAATATGATTTCTTGTAATTTCGATATGTTAAGCTTTATACATTACTAGGATGAGATGAGCCCTTTTATAAAATTTTATTTTTCAATTAATTATTTTGACTTTAATTTGGTTTGATTTGTGGATGTTTATTATAATTTTTATCGTTCTTTTCAATTGCTTGATCACCAATTGAATTGTTAGTGGATTTTATTATTATCCAAAGAGATAATAGGACTTAAACACAATATAATAAATATTGCAAAGTTCGATAGAGGTTAGAAATATACATCTATACTTTATATGGTGTCAATAGATATTCTAGTACTTGTTAATGCATTTATTATGGTTGCATTTTTTATCGAGAGATAGAAGTGTCACGTGAGGAGAATAGATTTGATCACTATGAAGAGAGGCTTTTAAATATTAGGGACATTGACCTATATGAATGATTTCAAATTGTCACTTTAATTGCTATACTAAAAATGGAATAACAAGAGCTATTCGACATCTTAGCATTTCATCTAACATATTTGACACAAACCTTCCTAATTAGCTTAGTTAATATAATTAGATCATTTAGTATAAATATCCAAACCATTTTGGCTATTCAATTAAAGTTGAAAATAATTAATACTAGATTAAGTACATAGTTCTCATGAGTTCAACATTCTATTCACTACTTTATCACTTTTTCATAATCCAGTTCACTTGCAGGAAATCAAACGATCAAGTGTAACGCTAGAATTTAGAAAAAGCTACCTAAAAAATTTAAAAACCTAGGGAGCTTTAATGTACTTTGCACTATAGGAGATTGTTATTTTGATTAAGCACTCTGTGATTTGGGTGCAAGTATTAATTTGATGTTACTTTCTGTTTTCAGGAAACATGGATTGGGAGAGACCACGGTAGCTCTATAGCTAACTAATTGATCATTTACTCATCCAAGAAAGATAACTGAAGACGTGCTAATTAAAGTAGAGAAATTCATCTTCCTAGCAAAATTTTCCATTCCAGACATGGATAAGACAATGATGCTCCACACATATTAGGTTTACCATTCCTAGCTACAGGGAGACCTATTATTGATGTTCAGAAGGGTTAACTAATTTTGAGGCTTGGTGAGCATCATATTTCATTCAATGTCTTCAAAGCTAAGAAAATTCCTACTGAGTTAGATAGCTGCTTTCAAATTGATGTGATTGAGAAGGAGGTTTAAGAGACATTTAAGTTACATAATCCGTTGGATGTGTATGAGGCATGCATTGTACATTTTCAATCCACTCACATTTATTTTAGTGAGATTGAAGCATGTGCAAGGTTTATGGAGACTAACCCACCATACACGTAAAAAATGAAATTTTGAAGAGTTGGGAATATGTCATACAAAGCTATGACCATCTATTCAGTAACCTCTTAAATTAGAGCTCAAGTAACTACCACCTTATCTCCACTATACTTATTTGGGAGAGTTGTTCGCACTTTTAGTCACTATTTCAAATTCAGTTAGAGATGTGGATGAGGAGAAACTACTTCAAGTATTTAGAGATAATAAGACAACTATTGGATGGTCTATTATAGATATTAAAGGGATCAACCATTCACTTTGCATGCATAAGATTCTTAAGGAAGAGAATTTTCGGCCAAGTATAGACGGTCAGTGGAGGCTATATCCGAATATGAAAGAGATGGTCAGAACAGTGGTATCTAAGCTTTTAGGTGTAGGTATATTTGCTCAATATGAGACAGTGTATGGATTAGTCCAATTCAGGTTATACTGATGAAGGGTGATATTACGGTGATTCAAAATGAAAAAAATGAATTAATTCTCACCAAGACCATCACAGAATGGAGAGTTTGCGTTGATTATCACAAACTAAATGTTACTATTTGGAAAGATCACTTTTCCCTTCTATTTATCAATCAAATGTTGGAAAGGCTAGCAAGGCATTTTTATTACAGCTCGCTTAATGGATATTCCAAATATAATCAGATCCCAATAACTCCCGATGATCATGAGAAGACCACTTTTACTCATCCCGATAGTACATTTGCTTACCATAGGATGCAATTCCATTTATGCAATTCTCCTGCTACTTTTCATCATTGCATGATGGCTATTATCTTTGAAATGGTGGAAAAATTCATAGAAGTCTTCATGGATGACTTCTCGGTGTCTAGGTCTTCCTTTGATTAGTGCTTATAGTATTTGAACTTGGTCTTGTAGTAGTGCTAGGAAACAAACTTGGTACTGAACTAGAAGAAATGTAACTTCATGGTAGAGGAGGGCATTGTGTTATGACATTGTATTTTAGCTAATGGGATTGAGATGGATAAAGAAAACATTTAGGTTATTGAGAAACTACAGCCATGTACATTAGGGTGTTCACGGCTTCTTTTGGCACGCTAGGTTTTATTGACACTTCATTAAGGATTTCTCAAAAATCACGAAGCTTTGGTGCAATTTGCTATTAAAGATGTCACTTTTAACTTCTCTAAGGAATGTTTATTGGCTTTTAACTCTCTAAAAAAATAGCTAATCTTTGTACCAGATTGGAGTTTGTATTCGAGTTAATGTGTGATGTAAGTAACTCTGCAGTGGAGGGCCGTATTGGAACTGCGCAAGAGCAAAATATTCTATGTGATTTACTATGCGAGCAAAAAATTGCGAGCAAAATCTTGAATGATGCATAGCTTAACTATGCCGCTACTGAGAAGAAGCTTCTAGTCGTGGTCTATGCTTTTGATAAATTTCGATCATATTTTGTGGGATCAAAGGCCATAGTTTACACCAATCATGTTGCCTTAAAGTACTTGATGACAAAGAAGGATGCCAAATCAAGACTAATCGTTGGATATTACTCTTGTAAGAGTTTGATTTGGAGATTAAAGATGTGAAGTGAAGTGAAAATTTGGTAGCCGACCACTTATCTCGACTTGAGCTTGGAGAGTAGGAGTCAATGGAGATAAATGAGATTTTTCTAGATGAGCAAATGTTTACTGTGAAGAAACACCATGGTATGCTGATATTGTGAACTATTTGGGCAAGTCCGTCACTCCACCAAATTATTCAAGTCATCAAAGGAAAAAATTCGGCTTGAAATTTTATTTTTGGGAGGATCCCATTCTCTACAGGCAAGGTGCTTACTCGACGATGTGTTCCTAAGGAGAAAGTGTCTCAGATACTTGAGCAATGTCACTTATCTACATATGCAGGACACTTTGGTGCGTCAAAGACAATCGCAAAAATTCTTCAGTTTTGTTTCCATTGGCCTTCAATTTTCGGGATGTTCATAAGTTTTGAAGAGGTATAATAGATGCCAGCACATGAAAAATATCTCGAGAAGGAATGAGAAGCCTCTAAATAGCATTCTTGAGGTGGAGCTTTTTCGTGTATGCATGATTTACTTTATGGGGCCAATTTCTCCATCATTTCTCGAATCAGTACTTCCTAGTTGCAATTGACTATATCTCCCAATGGGTGGAAGCAGTGGCATTACCAACCAACGATGCGAAGGCGGTGATTAGGTTCTTGAAAAAGTACATTTCCACTTGTTATGGCACTCCACGAGCTATCGTAAGTGATGGTAGTAAACACTTTTGTAATCTTTAATTTGAGTCATTGTTGGCTAAATATGGTGTTTGGCATCGTATAGCTACCCCTTATCATCCTCAGACCAGTGGGCAAGTTGAAATATCCAATCAGAAGTTGAAACTTATACTTGAGGTCACAGTAAGTTCTTCGAGAAAAGATTGGTCTAGGAAGCTTGACAACACTTTGTAGGCCTATAGAACAGGATTCAAAACCCCTATAAGCATGTCTCCTTATCGTCTAGTTTTTGGAAAAGCGTGCATTTGCTAGTTAAATTGGAGCACCGAGATTACTAGGTAGTCAGAAATCTAAATTTTGATTTGAAGATAGTCAGTGAAAAGAGATTACTTAACTAAATGAAATGGATGAGATTTGACTGTAAGCTTATGAGAACGAGAGCTTTACAAGGAGAGCACCAAAAAGTGGCACGACAAGCAAATTCAAAGAAGAAAGTTTGAGGTGGGACAACAAATCTTACTATACAATTCAAGGCTCAAGCTTTTTTCGAGTAAGTTAAGGTCAAGGTGGTCGAGACCATATACAATTACCAAGATGTTTCCATATAGGGCTGTCACGATCACTCATGAAAGCAAGGGGGACATCTAAAGTTAATGGATAGTGAATAAAGCCATATTTGAGTGGAAAATTTTCAAAAGAAAAGTTTACCATTCATCTTGTAAAATCAAGATTTGACTGTAAGCTTATGAGAACGAGAGCTTTACAAGGAGAGCACCAAAAAGTGGCACGACAAGCAAATTCAAAGAAGAAAGTTTGAGGTGGGACAACAAATCTTACTATACAATTCAAGGCTCAAGCTTTTTTCGAGTAAGTTAAGGTCAAGGTGGTCGAGACCATATACAATTACCAAGATGTTTCCATATAGGGCTGTCACGATCACTCATGAAAGCAAGGGGGACATCTAAAGTTAATGGATAGTGAATAAAGCCATATTTGAGTGGAAAATTTTCAAAAGAAAAGTTTACCATTCATCTTGTAAAATCAGAGTGAATCAACTACTGTAAAGTTGAGCTATAGACTATATACAATTGCTTGTTGGGATGCAACCCCAACGTTTCTTCCCTTTTATTTATCTTCCCTTTTATTTATTCCGCTTTATGCATTAGATTAGGGTTTTTTTTTTTTTTTTTAACTTTAGTTAGTTTTTGGTAATATTAGGTCGTCCAACATTCATATAGGTCATAAATAGTATATGCATGGTCCAGACTAGGTTTAAAGGCATCGTACATGAGTTTGGAGGTGTTGAAGTTTTACTTAGTCGATTCGGTATGAAAATCATGTATTTTAAGGCAAAAAGATGTTTCCTAAAATTTTCTAGATCAATAGGTATTTTTATGTTTGAAAGTCATCTTGGGAACCAACTTCATGGCATACAGGTGCCCCGCACATTTTAAAATGTATTTTGAAAAATTTTGGAGGTGGTGAAAAGCCGTTTTGAGTTGTGAAGAAAAATCGAGATTTTTGGGAGAAAAATTTAACCAAAAGAAGGAATTTTCGAGGAGATGAGTGAGTTTTAAAATTAGTTCATGTTTAGTACACTCATTATACTCATTTAATTAATAAATAAGTAATGTCATAAGTACCTCATCCACCGATAATTTTTGCACGAACAACATGTCCTTCGGTCAATGTCACAGTCATGTATCATCCCTTTGCACTTATCCACACAGTTATACTCAGCCTAGAAAATTTGTTAGCGACATACATTTTCCTTCTAGGCATATTGCATTTCAACTATGGGACTTCGAAGGTCTCACTGAACCTAACTCATTTTCATATTAGCTTAATAGTTTTGAAAAACTCCTTGAATTTCACAACTTAGATGACTCTTGTCGTCTTTAACATGTTAATATGGCACTTGTCAAATCTGCTAAGCATTATATGAATTCTTTCTTGCATAACATTGATATCCTAGATTAACGTCTTATCACTTCGCCAGATGAAATGAAA
>NW_019267557.1:225752-346866 GCF_002742605.1 Olea europaea var. sylvestris
TTTCTTGCACAAATTTTGACCTAATTTCAACTCTATAAATACAAAACATGGGTGGCCAATATAAAAAGAACTCTCATATACATATTATACTTCAATATTCCATCAATTCATAGACCAAATGAGAGGCAAATTCATAGTTTTTGTGAATTGAAAGGGGGCTTGCAAATATTCAATCAAGTGAATGTTCAAACTTGATTTTTGGGCAAAGAAGAAAAGGCGCAAGTAGAGATTGATCAAGAAATCATTGAAGGGATTCAAAATTTCAAGATTCATCTCTATTTTCTCAATTTATCAAAAATCCGGGTTATGCATCTCTACTTAAATATGATTTCTTGTAATTTCGATATGTTAAGCTTTATACATTACTAGGATGAGATGAGCCCTTTTATAAAATTTTATTTTTCAATTAATTATTTTGACTTTAATTTGGTTTGATTTGTGGATGTTTATTATAATTTTTATCGTTCTTTTCAATTGCTTGATCACCAATTGAATTGTTAGTGGATTTTATTATTATCGAAAGAGATAATAGGACTTAAACACAATATAATAAATATTGCAAAGTTCGATAGAGGTTAGAAATATACATCTATACTTTATATGGTGTCAATAGATATTCTAGTACTTGTTAATGCATTTATTATGGTTGCATTTTTTATCGAGAGATAGAAGTGTCACGTGAGGAGAATAGATTTGATCACTATGAAGAGAGGCTTTTAAATATTAGGGACATTGACCTATATGAATGATTTCAAATTGTCACTTTAATTGCTATACTAAAAATGGAATAACAAGAGCTATTCGACATCTTAGCATTTCATCTAACATATTTGACACAAACCTTCCTAATTAGCTTAGTTAATATAATTAGATCATTTAGTATAAATATCCAAACCATTTTGGCTATTCAATTAAAGTTGAAAATAATTAATACTAGATTAAGTACATAGTTCTCATGAGTTCAACATTCTATTTACTACTTTATCACTTTTTCATAATCCAGTTCACTTGCAGGAAATCAAACGATCAAGTGTAACGCTAGAATTTAGAAAAAGCTACCTAAAAAATTTAAAAACCTAGGGAGCTTTAATGTACTTTGCACTATAGGAGATTGTTATTTTGATTAAGCACTCTGTGATTTGGGTGCAAGTATTAATTTGATGTTACTTTCTGTTTTCAGGAAACATGGATTGGGAGAGACCACGGTAGCTCTATAGCTAACTAATTGATCATTTACTCATCCAAGAAAGATAACTGAAGACGTGCTAATTAAAGTAGAGAAATTCATCTTCCTAGCAAAATTTTCCATTCCAGACATGGATAAGACAATGATGCTCCACACATATTAGGTTTACCATTCCTAGCTACAGGGAGACCTATTATTGATGTTCAGAAGGGTTAACTAATTTTGAGGCTTGGTGAGCATCATATTTCATTCAATGTCTTCAAAGCTAAGAAAATTCCTACTGAGTTAGATAGCTGCTTTCAAATTGATGTGATTGAGAAGGAGGTTTAAGAGACATTTAAGTTACATAATCCGTTGGATGTGTATGAGGCATGCATTGTACATTTTCAATCCACTCACATTTATTTTAGTGAGATTGAAGCATGTGCAAGGTTTATGGAGACTAACCCACCATACACGCAAAAAATGAAATTTTGAAGAGTTGGGAATATGTCATACAGAGCTATGACCATCTATTCAGTAACCTCTTAAATTAGAGCTCAAGTAACTACCACCTTATCTCCACTATACTTATTTGGGAGAGTTGTTCGCACTTTTAGTCACTATTTCAAATTCAGTTAGAGATGTGGATGAGGAGAAACTACTTCAAGTATTTAGAGATAATAAGACAACTGTTGGATGGTCTATTATAGATATTAAAGGGATCAACCATTCACTTTGCATGCATAAGATTCTTAAGGAAGAGAATTTTCGGCCAAGTATAGACGGTCAGTGGAGGCTATATCCGAATATGAAAGAGATGGTCAGAACAGTGGTATCTAAGCTTTTAGGTGTAGGTATATTTGCTCAATATGAGACAGTGTATGGATTAGTCCAATTCAGGTTATACTGATGAAGGGTGATATTACGGTGATTCAAAATGAAAAAAATGAATTAATTCTCACCAAGACCATCACAGAATGGAGAGTTTGCGTTGATTATCACAAACTAAATGTTACTATTTGGAAAGATCACTTTTCCCTTCTATTTATCAATCAAATGTTGGAAAGGCTAGCAAGGCATTTTTATTACAGCTCGCTTAATGGATATTCCAAATATAATCAGATCCCAATAACTCCCGATGATCATGAGAAGACCACTTTTACTCATCCCGATAGTACATTTGCTTACCATAGGATGCAATTCCATTTATGCAATTCTCCTGCTACTTTTCATCATTGCATGATGGCTATTGTCTTTGAAATGGTGGAAAAATTCATAGAAGTCTTCATGGATGACTTCTCGGTGTCTAGGTCTTCCTTTGATTAGTGCTTATAGTATTTGAACTTGGTCTTGTAGTAGTGCTAGGAAACAAACTTGGTACTGAACTAGAAGAAATGTAACTTCATGGTAGATGAGGGCATTGTGTTATGACATTGTATTTTAGCTAATGGGATTGAGATGGATAAAGAAAACATTTAGGTTATTGAGAAACTACAGCCATGTACATTAGGGTGTTCACGGCTTCTTTTGGCACGCTAGGTTTTATTGACACTTCATTAAGGATTTCTCAAAAATCACGAAGCTTTGGTGCAATTTGCTATTAAAGATGTCACTTTTAACTTCTCTAAGGAATGTTTATTGGCTTTTAACTCTCTAAAAAAATAGCTAATCTTTGTACCAGATTGGAGTTTGTATTCGAGTTAATGTGTGATGTAAGTAACTCTGCAGTGGAGGGCCGTATTGGAACTGCGCAAGAGCAAAATATTCTATGTGATTTACTATGCGAGCAAAAAATTGCGAGCAAAATCTTGAATGATGCATAGCTTAACTATGCCGCTACTGAGAAGAAGCTTCTAGTCGTGGTCTATGCTTTTGATAAATTTCGATCATATTTTGTGGGATCAAAGGCCATAGTTTACACCAATCATGTTGCCTTAAAGTACTTGATGACAAAGAAGGATGCCAAATCAAGACTAATCGTTGGATATTACTCTTGTAAGAGTTTGATTTGGAGATTAAAGATGTGAAGTGAAGTGAAAATTTGGTAGCCGACCACTTATCTCGACTTGAGCTTGGAGAGTAGGAGTCAATGGAGATAAATGAGATTTTTCTAGATGAGCAAATGTTTATTGTGAAGAAACACCATGGTATGCTGATATTGTGAACTATTTGGGCAAGTCCGTCACTCCACCAAATTATTCAAGTCATCAAAGGAAAAAATTCGGCTTGAAATTTTATTTTTGGGAGGATCCCATTCTCTACAGGCAAGGTGCTTACTCGACGATGTGTTCCTAAGGAGAAAGTGTCTCAGATACTTGAGCAATGTCACTTATCTACATATGCAGGACACTTTGGTGCGTCAAAGACAATCGCAAAAATTCTTCAGTTTTGTTTCCATTGGCCTTCAATTTTCGGGATGTTCATAAGTTTTGAAGAGGTATAATAGATGCCAGCACATGAAAAATATCTCGAGAAGGAATGAGAAGCCTCTAAATAGCATTCTTGAGGTGGAGCTTTTTCGTGTATGCATGATTTACTTTATGGGGCCAATTTCTCCATCATTTCTCGAATCAGTACTTCCTAGTTGCAATTGACTATATCTCCCAATGGGTGGAAGCAGTGGCATTACCAACCAACGATGCGAAGGCGGTGATTAGGTTCTTGAAAAAGTACATTTCCACTTGTTATGGCACTCCACGAGCTATCGTAAGTGATGGTAGTAAACACTTTTGTAATCTTTAATTTGAGTCATTGTTGGCTAAATATGGTGTTTGGCATCGTATAGCTACCCCTTATCATCCTCAGACCAGTGGGCAAGTTGAAATATCCAATTAGAAGTTGAAACTTATACTTGAGGTCACAGTAAGTTCTTCGAGAAAAGATTGGTCTAGGAAGCTTGACAACACTTTGTAGGCCTATAGAACAGGATTCAAAACCCCTATAAGCATGTCTCCTTATCGTCTAGTTTTTGGAAAAGCGTGCATTTGCTAGTTAAATTGGAGCACCGAAATTACTAGGTAGTCAGAAATCTAAATTTTGATTTGAAGATAGTCAGTGAAAAGAGATTACTTAACTAAATGAAATGGATGAGATTTGACTGTAAGCTTATGAGAACGAGAGCTTTACAAGGAGAGCACCAAAAAGTGGCACGACAAGCAAATTCAAAGAAGAAAGTTTGAGGTGGGACAACAAATCTTACTATACAATTCAAGGCTCAAGCTTTTTTCGAGTAAGTTAAGGTCAAGGTGGTCGAGACCATATACAATTACCAAGATGTTTCCATATAGGGCTGTCACGATCACTCATGAAAGCAAGGGGGACATCTAAAGTTAATGGATAGTGAATAAAGCCATATTTGAGTGGAAAATTTTCAAAAGAAAAGTTTACCATTCATCTTGTAAAATCAGAGTGAATCAACTACTGTAAAGTTGAGCTATAGACTATATACAATTGCTTGTTGGGAGGCAACCCCAACGTTTCTTCCCTTTTATTTATTCCGCTTTATGCATTAGATTAGGGTTTTTTTTTTTTTTTACTTTAGTTAGTTTTTGGTAATATTAGGTCGTCCAACATTCATATAGGTCATAAATAGTATATGCATGGTCCAGACTAGGTTTAAAGGCATCGTACATGAGTTTGGAGGTGTTGAAGTTTTACTTAGTCGATTCGGTATGAAAATCATGTATTTTAAGGCAAAAAGATGTTTCCTAAAATTTTCTAGATCAATAGGTATTTTTATGTTTGAAAGTCATCTTGGGAACCAACTTCATGGCATACAGGTGCCCCGCACATTTTAAAATGTATTTTGAAAAATTTTGGAGGTGGTGAAAAGCCGTTTTGAGTTGTGAAGAAAAATCGAGATTTTTGGGAGAAAAATTTAACCAAAAGAAGGAATTTTCGAGGAGATGAGTGAGTTTTAAAATTAGTTCATGTTTAGTACACTCATTATACTCATTTAATTAATAAATAAGTAATGTCATAAGTACCTCATCCACCGATAATTTTTGCACGAACAACATGTCCTTCGGTCAATGTCACAGTCATGTATCATCCCTTTGCACTTATCCACACAGTTATACTCAGCCTAGAAAATTTGTTAGCGACATACATTTTCCTTCTAGGCATATTGCATTTCAACTATGGGACTTCGAAGGTCTCACTGAACCTAACTCATTTTCATATTAGCTTAATAGTTTTGAAAAACTCCTTGAATTTCACAACTTAGATGACTCTTGTCGTCTTTAACATGTTAATATGGCACTTGTCAAATCTGCTAAGCATTATATGAATTCTTTCTTGCATAACATTGATATCCTAGATTAACGTCTTATCACTTCGCCAGATGAAATGAAACGAATACTAAGCAACAAACGAGCTCCAGTGTACTATCGATCTCAATTGGTAGCCCAATTGTTTTAAACAGTAAACAAGGTACATCCATAGTTAAGAATATCTAATACAATTTTTTAAAATTATTGCACAGTTGTGATATTTTGAAGCTCCCAACATTACAGTATCTAGGTTTCTAAGGGTTTGAATCTTGAAATCATACATCATGACATTCTTGCACCCCAAACCTTTAATAAAGCTTATCGATTAGCCAACCTATGGGAGAAGTTTTTCCATCTTCGTCAAGCCCGTCATAAACTAGGTATAATATCTCGGTCCAAACTGTTACCTTTCGAGTCTAGTTCCGTTCCTCTTAAGGAAGATAATGAAGTTTTCATTGTTGAGCCAATTGAATATTTGAATAGCAAGGATGAAGAATTATCTATAGTGCTACCACCCGAGTCAAACTGTCCACTTGTCATCAATTGCATGCTGAAGTCGTTCTTTCCTAATCCATTGTGTGACTTTACTGTTGCCTTCGATATGACTTTCCCTCCAAGGTGTGATATTCTACTGCTTTACTTATCATCAATCAATCAATTCAAATATTTGGTTCACAAGAAAAATCGTTCTTCTTAGAGTAAATTCAGCCACATGTTCAGGATTCAATTTTGATATTTGGTCAAGACAAAAGATCAACCTTCTTGACTATGAAGTTCCAGTCTACCTCACGCAGAGTTAAGTTCTCTTAGTTGGAAAGAAGTGATAGAGATCCAGATAGGAATAAATATATAGAATTATAGGTTGAATATAAGTTTTAAATATAATCATGTTGTTTATTACATTGAAGAAGCCCTTCTATTTATAAAGCAAATAAACTAAGAAGTTAAGAAAGAAACAAACTCCTAATAAATTATGAGTGTGCTTGATTGGCTTTATTTTCATGAAAAATGTGATTTTTCCAATTAAATTCATACTTTTGGATTGGTTGATTAATAATTTTTTCCATGAAGATGTTTTCCAACTTTCAGCGAAATGACCATATATTTCTTCAAAAATAGGGAAAGTATTTTTTTTAGGGAAAAGTTGTTTTTATTTTTCAAGTTATCACACACACACACACACACACACGAGCTCTATTATCTATTCACTCTCAATCATCTACCTACTAATAAAAAATGGACAGGTGTAATATTTTTTAGGTGGAAAACCAAATCAATCAAATACAATTAATTACTAATTTCCGTACAAATAAGTTTTAGGCAATTGAATTACTTAGGATTCATCTTCTTTTCATGCAAATTTCATACTTACAATCAAATGCACCCTAATTGTATCAAAAAATCAAAACAAATCTTATAGAATCCAATTAAAATTAATATGAGTTAATGTGATTTTTCCCGTCCTCAATTCTTCTCTTTGTGGACTCATTTCTTTTGTTATTAAATTTTGATTGGTTTTTAACAAGTTATGCGCATTTTGCGTGAACGTCAATATTTGAGTTCGAAATATGTAAAGAGAAATTTCTAGGCGCACAAGTATAATTAAGGAAGCGAGATTACCTTTTATAGGCTATTTATGCCTTAAGCGTATGGCTATCAATGTATTGTTATCTTTTTGAGTTGACCTCCACGAACTACAATTTATTAAACCCGTCCCGTTTGTAAAGAACTGGTCAAAGTTAAACATACATTGCACGTTATCTAAAATACCTTATAAGTATTGTAAAAGAATATTTGGTATCAATTTGTCGGAAAATTTGATGAGTCTGAGACGAATTATAGAAAATGAAATTTAGCATAGAAATTTAAGAGAAGAAAATTGTACTCAAATTATAATATCAAAACTTAATCCCTATTTTAGCTAGTGATGTTTAATGATCGATTGTCGAAAAAGAGAACAAATAATATTAGAAATTCATTGGATTGAAAAATCTTCTAATTCTTCATTTAATATCCATTAAAAAATTTTAATTTTGCACATTATTGATCTAGTGATAGTCAAATTGGTTATGCCAAATAGTAAAATCAAATTGAACTTCTGGTTCAATATAATATATAATTCAATTATTTAATCTCGAAGAATATGATTAAATATTATATAATTATATATCGTTCAAGTGGTTAAACTAATTAATGTTCTAACGATATTAGTTACATTTTTTTTTCAGGGATAAACATGAATTCAAAATAATGTATTTTTCGAAATCTGTGCTGCTTTAAAAGTACGTTATATTTTTTTAATTATTATTGCTTATTCAAAAACAATATGTCAATATTCTTCCGGAATATTGAACATTATAATTCAAGCTCTTCGCATGCAATCAAATATTATTATAATAAATTATACAATAATTTATTCTTCGAGTGTAAAAATATAATTTACATTAGATTATATATAATTATACTTTTCGAGAGCAAGTAAGATTTAATTAGAATATTAATGAAAATTATAATGTGCTATTTTAAGATCACGTTATATTTTACTATTACTTCTTCAAGAATAATATATCAATATTATTCTAAAATATGAAAAAATTTAATGTCATGCTTTTCGGGAGCAATAGCATATTATTGTTTACAGTAATAATTATGTAAGAATTTACTTTTTAGGAGTAAAAACATAATTTTTTATTAGATCTTATATCATTATGCTCTTTAAGAGCAATAAAATTTAATCAGAACATCAATATTTAAATACGTATACAAAAGAATAGACACGTAAATAAATAGAGAAATTTATTTAGTCATTTATATAGAATCGATCAATATTCTTCAAGAATATTGAAATTATAATATCTATTTTTTAAAAATATTAATAATATCGTGTTTCCTCAAAAACACCCACACAATTTTTATTTTATTTTAAGTTGTGCTTTTATCGGGCACACAACAGACATATAATCTTTTAAGAGTATATATACAATATTCTTCTGGAATACTAACATTAAGGATTTGTTCTATCTTTCAGGCTAAATAATAAAATTTGTGCCTTACATGAGTAACAATGAAATATGGAATATTTATATAACATGTGTTGTGTTTTTTTCGAGAACATCAATATTATATTCGTTTAAAATAATTATAATTTTAAATTATGTTTCTTCAAAAGTATTGAATCAATATTCTTTTGGAATATTAAACTTGTAATATCATGCTTTTTATAAACAAGTAATATTTTTCTAGAATATTAATAATGTTATATTACTCCAGGAATAATAACGAACTATTTATAATAGATAGATATACAATTAATATTCTTTTGGAATATTAATTATAATGTTGTGCTACTTTTGGAACAATAAGATGATAAATTCTTAATTTAAAGTTCATAGAATAATATCTAAAGATATTTAATTACCATATAGACATATTATGAATTTATATAGAAAAATCAATTACCAAACATGAATTAGGAAAATGAATCTCCATATATAGAAGTTAACAAAATTAGCTAAATCATTTATTGACTAAATCTTTGACCAATATGTAAAAGATACTAAACATGCATATGAGTTTCGTATATATAGAAATTAAAGATAGAGCTAATATGTAACATATTCAAAAGACAGAATCAATACTGAATAATATGTGGAAAAAATGATCGTGTATGAATAAAAAAATAAATTAATATGTGTTCAAATTACACATACAAATGTGAATTAGAATTAATATGCTTGCGGATGAAAAGTAAAAAAGAACAAACAACCTCGTAATGATGCATATATATATATTGAAATATTTCACAAGCTACCAAATTAATTTTGGTACACGTGATAAATATTCATGCCTATAAAGAATATTATTTTTACTAAACTTTGAAAAATTAAGTTATTATGTTGATAACGTGTTATAAAAATGAAGAAAAGAGAAGGGAATAGAAAGAAATCAATGGACTTGTGTTTGTTTTACTAAGAACCAAAACTCTGTATTTATAGGACAGAATCAAGGTACAACAATAATAAATTTTAGGATTGTAGAAGTATAATTGTCATTCTATCTAAATCCTAATAAATTTACCTTATACGACAATCCATAAATAAAAGTTTATTTTATTATTTTATTTATACAGCGATTGCAGAATTATTTCTAGGGTTTGGGTTTTATTGACTCATAGATTGATAGATAGATCGTTTGTTTGTTAAATTGTAAAGATTCAATGGGTGCCGAGGGTGATTCAACCGTGACTGTGAGTGGTGGCGACCAGGTGAATGTGAATATCCGATGCTCCAACGGCTCGAAATTCTCCGTACGGATGAGCCTCGAATCGACTGTGGGGGATTTCAAGGCAGTTCTGGCGCAGAATTGCGACGTTCCAGCTGAACAGCAGCGTTTGATTTACAAAGGTCGGATCTTAAAGGACGACCAAACCCTAGTTAGCTATGGTATGCCAATTAATTTTGTGTTTTTCGTTGATGATGATTTTGTTCCATTATCCCGTTCTTTTGTTGGATCGTGTATTTTTAAGAGGATATGGTTTTAAAATAATTGAAAAATATGAAAGAATGAACCCTTTGAAATTTAAACTGTTTTGATGATAGCTTTGGGAAATGTTCAGTAGTTTTTTGGCTTCTTTTGGGGTTCCCGCAGATGATCTAATCATCATCTAAATGGGTTTCTATGATCGGGTCCTTTTATCTAGCTTGGCTTTTCTTTCTTTCTGCTTTGGTGGTCAGATTGATGATCTTGGCCCTTCCCCTTGTAGTTTATTGCATACTCCTAAGATCAACTGGCAGCAAAACGTCGGCACAAAATGCGTTTCATAATTGAAAATACAGAAATGATTAACAAGGCTTAATTGTTAAAAATGATTTCATTGGGTCATTTGAAAGACGTAGCATCGAATTGAATGGCCTGTTAAATAGGGATTCAGGCGACAGACTCAAGTTTACTGAGAATGAAAGCTTTGTTTGTTTTGTTTTGTTTTGTTTTCTACGAATGATTGCTTTTAATAGGACATGAATTTTATATTGATGGGAGAAAGTACTAAGTGAAGATAAAGTATGTATATGTTTTAAATAATGGAAGCTGAAAGATTTAAGTATAATCATTGAAAACAGTAAAGCGATAGACATTTGGCAAGGTTAAATTTTGAAAATGAGAATATTGTTTTAAAGTCCAGCGGACACAATGGACATCATTATTTTTGGTCACATAAATCTAGATACTAGATCCATAAGACGTGTACATGTTGCATTACAGCCTTAATAGTTATAAATATTAGCAGTAAAATGTTAATAGGTTTTGTCGACTTAAGAATATATTGCCAATTGGATAAAAGCTAAAGTTAGTCTTCTTCCTGTGGAGAACACGAATTAATTTGCTTTAGGGTATTTATAATGTATTAAGATCTTAGTAAAGGTTTCAATACTGAAGATACCTGAAATGGACATCTGTCAGATAAATACTTTGTCTGTGTGATATAATATTAATCTTTTGTTTTTATGTTCTTATGTTTTGTGATCGATACTGTGAGATTGCTAGGACCGTTTCTCGTGCACTATAGAGTTCTTATCCAGTATGTTTATATTTGATGGCACTTAACTGTGTACCTAAAAAGACTCATTTTGGAGTTTAAGCCCCTGTTTGGCCCCCATTACGGGGAAAATTTAATGTATAGAATAGTGTTTTTTGAAAAATGAGTGGTTGAAAAAGAAAGAAAAATTTTCGATTTACGTGTATTTCTCGTGCACTATAGAGTTCTTATCCAGTATGTTTATATTTGATGGCACTTAACTGTGTACCTAAAAAGACTCATTTTGGAGTTTAAACCTCTGAAATTTACTTCACTTCTATTTTGTTCCTCACTCCTGTATCACTGTGTAGAGTTAAATTTTTTTAACAAATATAGAACTAGAATTACCATAGAGAGGGGAGGAGCGGGTGGGGGGTGGGAGAGAAAGAAAAAGAGAGAGAGATAGAAAAATAGAAATTAACAGAAGTAGCCACCCCTGTTAATTGGCAATTTGAATAGAGATTCCAATTGCTGATTGTTTATTTCCTTGGAGATTCTACATTTCGTGATCAAATGAAGTTCAGTTAGATCATGATAAAGAAAATTGTACCTGAGGAAGAGAGAGAGAGAGAAAAGAATTACCATCGGTAGCCACCCCCCTACTAATTGGCAATTTGAATATAGATTCCAATTGCTGGTTATTTATTGCATTGCAGATGCTACATTTAGTGACCAGATGAAATCAATTGAATCATGATAAGGGAAATTGTACTTGTCTATACACTCCTACTAGGGTGATGTATCCTGACACTCCACAGGAGACTCTAAAAAGTTGAAGAAATTTGTAATTTTTAGAATATTCGTCTAAAAATGTTAAATAATACGAATCCTATGAACTTCTTGTCGAACTTTTTTACCTCTACAACATGGATTTTTTCTTCCTATGGCAGTATTAATATATTTAATTAGAAAACATTCTAATATTGCAAATAACAATTACTATAATTTAAAAGATTTTACCAACATAAATCATAACTAAAAAATGAGTTAATTTTATTGAAAATTTAAAAATAAAGATATACCATGCAAATATACAATTTTAAAGAATTTACAGCGCTGTATCCCTTACATGACCACGACCTACTTTTTTTTAAAAATCACGTGTTGGTATGTCCGTGCTTCTTAGGTATCTGTAAGTGTTTTGGTATTGTATGCTACCTCTTGAACCGTTCTTGATTAGAACTTCGATCAGTTGAACTGTACTTCATCATTAATTACATGGGGCCCAAGAACAACCAATCACTTTCTTTTGGAGGTAGGTTTGCACTATGTGCATGAATTGTATCGTGTTATTCATTCTGTGACCCTGGGGTGGAGAGTCTTCACAATTTTGCTGGTATAAAGGTGCCAGCAATATATATGTTTGTGGCCCTGGGGTGTAGAGTCTTTTTGATTTCACTAGTAGGTGCCAGTAATATACTTAAAAGGCTATTGAGATCTGAGTCTATTGGTCTATTCCAAGTCGAATCCTTATTGGCTAAATATTACTTCTGACTGACTTCATTCTATAAGGTATTACTCATTCTTGAATTCAGTTTTAGCGTTTAGTAGCCTTACCTAATTGGGTACTGGTTGAATCAGCCCAGTTGATTCCATTAGAAGTTCACGATTGATAAGATCATTTTTGCATTCTGTATTTGAGTAGGTCATCATGAATACATTCTATTCTTCATTTTTGGTGAATGTGATTCTTTTTAATTACCTATTTAGGATTCACGATTCGAGGACTGATGTTTGTCAGTGTGTCGTAAACTAAATACTAATAACATCGTCAAAGCTTGTTTCCTATTGTTGGTTAGTTAATTGCTGTTGGATGTAGACTTATAATCGAGACTAAAAGTCGCATTCGAAATCCAGGTCTTAAAAGTTCTTTTGTTGCTTGATTATTTGCATTTGTGTTCACCTAGATGTTGTATTGGACACCTGATCAAACTAGGAAAGGGTTTTGTACTCTAGGAGTGAAATCGTTGAAATTCTCCCCTTTCCTTTCCTCTGAGGATGTTCTTTTAACTGTTGTTCTGTTAATTTCATGAAGGTTTGCAGGCAGATCACACGGTTCATATGGTGCGTGGTTCTGCTCCAGCTGCCTCACAGCCCTCAGCTGGCGCTGCTGCAAGTGCTGAAAATGCGAATAATTCTGGCGCCACACAAGGTGCTACTCCCAATGTAGGGGGTGCTGATTTAGGGGCTTCTATGTTTCCAGGGCTTGGTTTGGATGCACTTGGTGGCACTGGAGCATCTGGGTTGTTAGGAGCTGGACTTCCTGAGTTTGAACAGATGCAACACCAACTAACCCAGAATCCTAACATGATGAGAGAGATAATGAACACGCCAGCGATTCAAAGTATAATGAACAACCCTGAGATCATGCGCAGCTTAATAATGAATAATCCTCAAATGCGAGATATTATTGACCGGAACCCTGAACTTGGTCATATTCTTAATGATCCTGGCATCCTTCGGCAGACATTAGAAGCTGCCAGGAACCCTGAGCTAATGCGTGAGATGATGCGGAACACGGACAGGGCAATGAGCAATATTGAATCTTCTCCCGAGGGATTTAACATGCTCAGACGTATGTATGAAAATGTCCAAGAGCCCTTCTTGAATGCAACGACGATGGGTGGAGGCACGGCAAATGATACGGCATCAAACCCATTCGCTGCTCTATTGGGTAACCAGGGCACTGGTGCCCAAACCAGAGATGGATCTAATCCTTCTACCGCTGGCTCCGAAATGGCCTCAGGGGATTCTGTGCCAAATGCTAATCCACTTCCCAACCCATGGACTAATGCTGGAGGTAAGATTAGATCTTTTGAGTTAAGCAGACAGTAATGTTATCATTTGTGTTGCTTGATAATAACTATTCTGTTAGTATTTTGCATAACTAGTTCTTATAGATATTTATACAATTCGGGGAATGTTATTGAAGGCCATGTCTGGTTCGGGAAGAGGGTTGGCTGTTGTTTTTTGTTTCTCACAGTAGATGGATGGAGGATGGTTTGATAGGTTTTCCTCGGAAACTATTCTTTCTGTCCTGTAACATGTGGTGGAGGAATGGAAAAGAAGAGAGAGATTGAAAGGAAAGAAGTGTAAAATTGTTCCTTTTTGTATTTTACTGCCATTCCCTATTTATCTCATGTTTCAAAGTTGATTTATGTTAATTTGGTTTTTTGCTGGTCCTTTACCTCATAATCCTCCTGTTTGGCTGGCCTTGAAAATGCGAAGTATGCATGGTAATTGAATTACCACTTTCTCGTTGCATTCTCTTTTTTATCGAATAATGCAATTTCATTTCAGCTCTCCCTATGCTTTCTCCTGTTCTCTTCCTTTTAATTTCACATTTCCTCCATACTGAGTATCCAACATTGTTCTGATCTAGTTGGAAACATTCATCTCTTAGCTCTCTGTTCTAGTCTTCATAATGATTGTTTGATGCTCACAGTAAAATGGTCCATCCATGAATTTGCATATTCTAACCTTTAGTTACTGCTATGTTCACTCTTTGTTGTACAAACACAACTTATTGAAAACAAGTATTACACAACTTCCCATTCTTTTTTAAGCTAGATGTCAATCAAGGCCATGCTAATCATCTCTCATTTGTTTCTGGTCCCTAGGTTATCCCCTTTTCATTCAACTGTAACAAAATATTTATCTGGAACTCTTACACAAATATAAAATTTCAGGAGGTTCTCAAACAAATAATGCTACGAGAGCTAATCCTGCTAGCGATGCAAGGCCACCTGGTGTGGCCGGTTTAGGAGGGCTTGGGCTTCCTGAATTGGAGCGTATGGCTGGCATGTCGGATCCCTCTGCCTTCAGTCAATTTTTGCAAAATCCAGCCATGACCCAGATGATGCAAAGCTTGTTTTCCAACCCTCAGTATATGGATCAAGTACTAATAGGACTATATTGAGTATTATAGCTCTCACTCTAAATTATTCCTAAATCATAACTTTGCTTGCAGATCCTGGGCTTCAATCCTCAGCTACGCAGCATGCTTGATATGAACCCTCAACTGAGAGAAATGATGCAAAACCCTGAAATTCTTCGCCACTTGACCTCACCTGAGACAATGCAGGTAGAACTCTGTAGACGGTTTTCCTACCCCTTTCTCTGCCTAGTTGGACGACTCGTCCCTTTTCTTCAGTTAATGGATTGATTAGTCTAATAGATCTGATTCTGTGCCTTCCATTTTTAGCTAGATACTTCTTTGATAAGTAGCTAGAAAATACTTTGTTGAGATCATTTACCACTCCGCCTTTTCTCTTAGCACCTTGTCAATTTTATTATTTCAGCAAATGATGGCTCTGCAGCAGCAACTGTCTCAGCTTGGTCAGCAGCAGTCAACACCGTGAGTGAGAAATAATTGCTTCTCGCTTACCTGTTATTTTAGATATGTTTTTTATATTACAACAAAAGTTGGTTACTAAATATATCAAATACACGGTTCAATCTATAAGGAGTCACATCAATGGTTCACAAGATTTAGATGAGGTCTTTATATTTCAAGTGGCATATCCTTTTTTTCCACCCCTTGATAGCAAAGATAATGAAATATCATGGCAGTTCTTGCTTTGCCACCAACGTTAGTTGTGCTAAAGTTCTTCTCGTCTTTTTCCTCAGTCCACCTCGATGAAAGTTAGTTTAAGCCCCTGTTTGAGCTCTATTTTTCTCAAAACTCATTTTTCCAAAATTCATTTTCAACCACACATTCCCCCATAAAAATTTTTACATGTAAACCAAAACTTTTCCCAATTTTTTAACCATACATTCTCCAAAAAAATCACTATTCCAACTTTTTTCCCCCAAAAAAGGGGTCTTAAACAAGGGCTAAGTAGTAGCTCTTGCTTTCTGATGATGTGTTGGGAGTCTAATCTCTATATTTCATATATGAGCTTTCTGCTCGAAGGACTTTGACAATGATATTCTAAGTTAGTTCCCAATGAATATTCGTGTCCTAATGTTTGAAAAATTTTACGTTTGTCAACCTACTAAACCCTCCTTTACCATGCTTGAGGCTAGTTATGAAAAACATAGGCCTAACTGGTTTAAGGGCCTCAACAGTTGCCGAAAATGGAGATTATGTGGTTGATCGGTAGATACTGTTTTTGGATATTGTTTGCCTTTAGTTTGATCAGACAAGGTTTGAGAGGTCATTTGATTTCTCTTATTTGCATTGGTAATGCCAATTTCTTGTATGCCCAGATCCAGATGTGCTTATGTATATTTTACACAAGATGTGCTTATGTATATTTTACAATGATTAATGCTTTCATCAGCATTTGTGAAAACAAATAAGTGGAAGTCAATCACCTATGTGTTATGAATTCATGGGATGAAATTTTGTCACCATACTAAAAATGAATTCTTCCACCATCCTCGCTTCCCGAAGTACAAATATAGTTAGTTGATTTATACTGCTGCTGTGGAGGTCCTGTATTGGCAATAAAGCTCTTTTTATGTTTCACCAGCAGACACATTTTCAAACCACAACCTAATCTTCAGTTTTTGATATCATGGTTAATGAGGATCATGCTGTTGGAATAGTTGATAACTGGCATATCGAGAAACCTGATGACTATTATGTACTCAGTCACAGTACATATGTTTAGAATGGAGAAGTTGTCTCTTCTTATGTTGGGGGCTTTCTAGTGTTATAGGGACTGACATAAGCCTCTTTTTGTTATTGAGCCCATTGGCTTTTAAACCAGCATTTTTGACTTGTAATAAAATAAAAAGATCCTGTATACTTGTGACTTGTTTTCTACATCCCTTTCATAATATATTAATTAGACGTGGATGTTACTATTGCTTTTTGACACTTGATACGAAATTTCATTTTTCCTGTTGTAATCTAACTGGGACCCTGTATGCATTCTAATAAATCTTTCCGCTTAATTTTTCTGTTTCAGAGAAAGAACTCAGGCAAATCATGGTACAGGTATGTAGCAACAAAATTGGAAATTGAAAAGCTATACACGGATGAATGATAGGGAGGATTGTTTTTAATTTCATGTCTATAGTTTCTTATGTCAATGCAACTGTTTTATTTGCATTCCCAATAGCAGGAACACAAAATAACATGGGGCTGGAGATGCTGATGAATATGTTTGGTGGACTTGGAGCTGGCGGTTTGTCTGTCCCAAGCAATCCTAATGGTAGAAAATGTCCTTCCTTTGTATTTAATGTATACTATTTTTTTCTATTATGGCTGGTTATTGGAAATATTAATCCTATTATGTTTGTGTTTTAGTGCCCCCAGAAGAACTTTATGCAACTCAATTATCACAGCTTCAAGAGATGGGTTTCTTTGACACCCAAGAGAATATCAGAGCACTGCGTGCGACTTCTGGAAATGTTCATGCAGCAGTGGAACGACTGTTGGGGAACCCCGGACAATAGTGTCGTGCTATTCCTATAATTTTTATGAGATCCAAGTATTTGTAAAACTATTTCTTCAGCGCCTTTTCCTTTACAGATGACAGTTACGCGATAGAACTATTTTCTGTTGTGAGAACAAGATATTGTGAACACTTTGTTGTGAGAGCTCTGAACTTGTGTTGATGGATTTATTTGCTAAAAGATTATTAGACGCCCAATCTCCCTCTCAGTTAAATACTTTTATGGATGTTCCCAGTTTCTCAAGGCAAAAAAGCCTAAGAAACAATGCCAAAATTAAAGCTTCCTTCCTTGACTATGCAATTAACAGAAAGCAGATTAAGTGCAAGAAAACGGAAGTTAAATGCTAATTATTCTCCAGCAGTTCCAACAGCTAGTAGACTTAGTCATGTTCCAAATACTTGGGATTTGGTGTTGGGTTCCTCTTCGAGCATGTATGTCGGTTTATAAATACTTACCCCACCAAGTGGAATCTCGTCCTCAAGGTCCATGCATGGAAATTGTTCTGGCAACAACTTTGTAATTTCCCATGTAGCTTCCTCCTTTGGTAGATGTTTCCACTGAACCAGACTTTACTCCACAAAACTGTCACCTTGTTTGATCCAGCGGATATCAAGAATTTGGTGAGGTGCTAGGATAACAGTCCCGTCATTTGTAAATTGTGGTAGCTCCTTGGAAGGTCTTAGACAAATTTTTTAAGCAATGATACATGCAAGACGGTGGATGCGAGCTCCCTCTGGTAGCTGTATTTTGTAGAAGTAGATGCATTCCATTGCATCGAATTGACTGACAACTTTTGATGAGAGCGTTTGAATGCTGATTGTTGCTGGTAGGGATGTAAAGCGAGGAACACCATATCGCCAATTAAAACAATGACTGAAAATTTCTTTGAAGGGATCATCAAACTCCGTCATCATCAGCGACCGTGTTCTAGTCTTTATCTGCAAATTCTGGTAAGGGTTCTTCAAATGTCAGGCACCAAGCTGCAACTCAGCTCTGCCTATCATCCGCAAACCAACAATCAATTAGTAGTAGTGAACCGTTGTTTGGAGCATTACCTATAGTGTTTCGTTAAACAATGGATGCGTAAGTCGAGCACCTACCTTCCTTGTTTTGGTACACCACGACGTACCATGCATCTACAGGAATGACTCTCTTCCACTTCTAGGCACTTTATGGACGTCTCCCACCTCCAATTCCTGTCTACCAACGCTCATTTTCACCTGTGCACAAGGTTTATCAGTCTCCTGGCTAGAGATGAGCTTCTTAACAACTCAAGACTAACTTGGACATTTCTAGCAATTGTATGAAAAAAACAACAGATCAACACCGACAAGATGTTTTAGCAGTTGTCACACCTATAAATTACATGGCGTCAACTATTCAATTGAATGAGCCTATTTAATAAAGGAAAGCAAATTGTAGCTAGTAGTAGTAAATTAATTGGAAACCCTTTACTAAGGACATTAAGTAGAAAGAAAGAATCTGAAACAAGATTAGAATCCCTTATAAATATAGAAGAACAAATAGAAACCTTTCGACAAAATAAATTAAAGTTAGTAAAAGCTTTAGATATAAGAAATGAAATTTGTTTAATAAATCTTCAATATATCAACTTTATGGTGAAAGATATGTTTCTTGTACACATGAAGATCAATTTATATCCCTAGAGCTAATAAAAAAGAATCTTATAAAGAAATTGTCAATAAAAATCTTCTACAAACTCATTTAGTATTATTAAAAATAGAAGTAAAAAGACTTCATGGGGAAAATTTAGGAGCTAAAGTACTAGTATGTTTATATGATAATAGATTCACTGGCATAGAACAGAGATTATTAGGAAGCATAGAATCATACATGAATAATAAAGGTGGAATACTATATTTTACACCAAACTATTTAGTCAGAACAAAATTTTTTTATAAAGACATTAAAATAGGAATCAAAAGCAAAGGATATCAAATGAAAAGAGATGAAGATAATTTATTAATTTTCACAGGATTCATGAGAAGACTTAGCGAAAAATAGTACTACTAATTATGAATTATAAAATAATCAGACAAAAGGTATAAAAGCTATCCCAATAAAGACATTCTCTTCAGAGACAAGTGCAAGATTAGATTGAAATTTAGGAATTTTTTTAGGAAAACTATTATTAGTGCCAAAAGACAATATCATGTACAAAAATAGTGACCAAACTTTAAGTATTAGATTCAGAAATTATAATTACCAAGCAGAACAGACAAAGCATAATGAAGAAGAAGATGAATGAGAATGTGGATATTTTGCAATAGAAGATTATGAAAGTGAAGATAAAATTAATGTATTAGATGAAGATGGTGAAGATGATAAAAAGAATTTGGATATATAGACATTGAATATTATAGAAATCTTAGGAAAGCTAGACAAATAGAAAATAGAATGTTAATATAAAAAAGACCAAGCAAATATAGAAACTAAGATGGAAGAAGCTAGTAAATGAACTAAGTTAGAAACAGATAAGGAATTCGAAAAAAAAGAAAAGAACCCATGGATACAGAATATGATATAGGAGGCAAGTGCTATTTTCTCCTTGCATGAGACTTTGAATAGAAAGTTAAAAATTATAAAAGTTTAGGAAAATGACAAACAGAAGAGGGATGTAGACTACCATTAGCTAGTGATAGAGGATTAATCTTAGAATTAAACAATTATAAAGAATTAAACATTGTTCGAAATTCTATAAAGAATTCAGCTGTACAAGAAATTATTGATTTTGCTCAAATTTTAAGTTACTATCACAATGAAAATAGAATATTTTCTTAAACAAGGTCCCAAATATGAATCAACCAAAAATTTAGTCTTTCTTAAACACAATTATCCACAATTTCATTTGATTATACAATTTTTGAAGAAGAAGACCTTTTTTATCCAACTTTATATGATAGATACTATACACATATTAAACAGATCTTTTAGATTTTTTCCACAAAAACTTAAATAGATTCTTGATCAGTTAAAAGACCATCCCTTGATGATTCAATTCATTTCCATGATCCCTCTTTTGAATAATGATATTGTAATTCTAGCATATCATCATATTTTAATATATGAAAGGGCCAAAAGATTTGAGCCATCCTCAAAGACAAATACTAAAATAAGAACTAGACAAATTGATTATAAAAGATGGATCCCAGAAACTGTGACAATGATGGAAATCCAAAGAAATGATTTCAGAATAGTAGCATAGTCGAACAATGGAATTTTTTTGCCAAGAGCACCTCGCTATAAGAATCGAAAGAGAAAAAAAATAAAATAGCAAATTTTGAGCAAAAAAAGTTATATCTGATGGCATTTTAGAAAACAAATGGAGAATTTATCGAAACCCAATCAGATACAGAAGAGGAAGAGTACATATCCGATGGCAAAGACAATGAAATTGATCTAGAACTAGAAGAAACCTACATAGAAATGATGAACAAATAGGTGCAATAATTGAGAAAGAAGAAGATACGCAAAACAAAAGTAGAAAAATAATAACTAAAGGACAATTATCAAGAAAAGAAAGTCAAAAAGAATAAGCATAAAGGCAAAGCTTCCGGAAAAAGTCTTAGACAACTGTAAAGATTGCACAATACCGATTCATTTTCTTTAATTTTTGATCACATTTGTAAAGTTGTACAGCATAGATTTCTTTAATTGAAGATCACACATTTTAAAAATTGCACAGTATCAAAATAATAGACGTAATGTACCAATGTCTATAAATACCAATATCTCTCATAAAAACAACTGAGATCATTGTAAATTCAAAGATCTGAGATCATTGTAAATTCAAAGACATCTTTGTACATTCGAAGACTTCAGAATAAAGTAAGTTTTTCATATTTCTTCTTGTTTATAAACTTCTTTTACTTTATTTATTTTGGGCAAGGCCTAATAGAGAAAATACCTAGTAATTAATTTATTCGGAAGAAGTTAGTTTTTATCTTTTCTATATTTATATTTAATGCTTTTAGCCTCTTTATTATGGATTCCATGATTAAAAAGATAAAATAATCCTCTTAATTAAGCTGTCTATTTTGTATCCTAATTTTGGAAATTTGTTTAAGTCTTTTTAAATATGATAAAAATCTTTTTAATTACAGTCTTAAACCTTTCTTAGAAGGTAAAGAAAAAGCTAAGACAGAGCTAAAAAAAAAATTCTTGCACTCTTTATATATTTCGTCTAACGATTCGATCGTCAAAGTGCAAACGGTTGTTGGACCTTTTTTTCTCGACTGATGGGCTTTGTCCCTTAACGGGGTGTTCGAATGTGCAGGTGATGCTCCCATAAATGGGACGTGGCCAAATTTTTTTGATGCATTTTTTGAGGTCAATAGATTGGTGTCATCTAGGGATATCAATGAGTCGAGCCGAACTCAAGGCTTGAGCTCGGCTCGAGTAAAATTGTGCAAGCGTATTTTGGGCCCTGGCCTAGCTGAGCTTTTGCTTGACCAAAACTTCTAGTCTTGATCTGAGCTAAAAGCTTGGGCCTTTTCGAGCCAGACTCGATTTTTTATTTTTTTAAATAAACAGTTGTTTTTAGGGTAGAAAAGTGTTGCCTTTTTAAAAGGCAGTAGTTGCCTTTCTTTTATAAGGCCCGTGAGCCAGTGCTCACAAGCCGACGGGCCACACGGGTTGGGTTGAGCTTTTTCGGGCATAATCACAGATGGCCCGAGCCTATGAGCTGAATTGACATCCTCTAGTGCCATGTATGAAAAATCATTACATTGACCATGTTCTACCACTTCCAAAAAGCCATTGAGAATACATAATTTTTGGAACAGTTTTTCTACTTAAAAAAGCGAAGACAGCAATAAAAATGAAGGCTACTGGATTTTAAAATTTCCTTAAAAAAGTTAATTTTCCGACGAAGGTTCAAGAAACAGGGTAGACAAATCGGTCATGAAAAATGCAAGGCTGACCTTGAGATTTTGGAGGCTTTAGACCAATTTCAAATATGGAACTTATATATACGTAAAAATACATATAAACTAAAAAATAAATAATTTTTTTGAGGCCCTCACCAAAGTGGGGCCTTAGGCGATTGCCTATATCACCTATAGTCAAGGCCAGCACTGGAAAAATGGCTATTGCCGATTGATGATGAAGATATCCAGCAAAAATGGTGTAAAGAGAGAAACTAATGAGGACTTTTCGAGCAATTTCCTTTCACCAAAAACATGAATAAAACAAGCAACAAAATGGAATGAAAAGAAGCCACTGAAAAGAAAAAGATCTTTGGCCATCAAAAGCAATTTTGAAGATATTGGTTCAGATTCCACATAAATGAAGGAAGAGGACATTTATGCAAATTGAAAATTATTCTTCTGGCTCGGTGTTCAAAATAAAAGGAAGCTTGCCTCTAATTTGTGGACTTTGCTACATGTACATCAAGTTTTACATAATGGGTTACATAATACCACATGTCATGTTATTATTTGCTAGTTTAAAACACAATCAACATTTTCATCCAAACTTTTCCCTCCACATCATTTTATGTAATCTTTTATATACATTTTTTATGCACAAATAGTATAATCCCTAATTTGTAGCTTATCCACTACATTCAAAACCCATTCATTTGGAACAAGAAATCCACTGCTTGTTGCCTTTAGATTTATGTTTCTGCTGCTGCTTAGAGATTTAGAAAATGGCCAACCTTGGAGGATAGGCGAAATAACTGCCTCAAAGAAAGAATGGAAGGCATCACTCACGTGTCTATCCAAAATTATGAAAATGTTGCAAGCATTATTCATTCTTGAATAAAGAATTCTCTAGCACTTCTACAAGAGTATTCGAATTTCAAATAGTGTTCGAACTATTGCCTGGGCAAAATGTTGGAAGATTTTTGTGAATAGTGACGCCAAAATAAGTATAATGATGGTTAGGGACAAAGCCGAGGCAAGAGTTGGACTCTTTGTCCTTAAGTCGAATTTGCCCCGCAACGGTGCATACGGATTTCGGTAATCGACTCCCAAGATACAACGGCTACACTTGTGTTTCTAGCACTCCAAAACACAAGTACAATGAACCAAATTTAGGCTTATGTACTCCAAGGATGAAGGAAAATCAAAATAAATGAAATGATTTTGATTTTGGATAGAAGAGAGGATGAAAGACGTTTTTGCATAAAAAAATTGTGTGGAATAGGACACCCAAAGGGTCCTATTTATAGACCATGAAAGGGTGTGGACGAAATGGTTGAGGCCAAACGATGCACCCTTTCCAAACAATGCACCTTTATGAAAAGGTGGTTGAGGCCAAACCATGCACCCTTTCCAAACAATGCAATGCACCTTTATGAAAAGGTGTCTATTCACCGGACAACCGTGTGGTCGCACGGTCAAATATTTTGACCTGATTTTCGTCCTTTTTCGTAATTTCTCATTCATCCGATATTGGTTTTCCGAAATGCCAAATATACCCTTCAATACATGCAGAGAAATCAAAATTCTCTTTCGGGGGCGTTGCCCCCGAGCCCCCACGACCCCCGCGACCTGACCGTTTGTGCTCCCCGAAGCGGCGAAGTGGCAAACAATTTTGCCTAAACGGATTGAGTCGAGCTTTTGAGTATTTGGCCGGAGTCGATACGAAATCACTTTAATCGATTTTCAATTCTCGATTTATTTAACCAATATCCAACACAAAAAATATAGCCTGCGGCCGAAGCTCTTGAAAATTAGGTAAAAGTCTACATTCGGCGGCCACCACCGGCAATCGGCACATTGCTATATACCATAGGGTAGTACAGACTACAGTGCTTGGTCCGATCCATTTTTAAGCCAAATTAAATTGTGACAGAGACAACTAGTGGTGTGCAACCCCGGCCATTCTATCTTGTCTGCCTCAACTTTTTACAGTTCAACAAATACTTTTGCTTTTCTCACTTGACATCAAGAGAACTACTTTTAGTAGGCAAAATGGACCTCCCATTGAGATAGAATACAGGTTGTTTATTGGCCTAAATTGATTTGGGCTTTCCTACGTATAAGAATCATATTTCAAAACTAACTTGTATAATTATTTCAAAATTCAACTATTAGTTCTAATTAATAATATATATTATATATAATTAATTGAAATTAATTATCCCAACTCAAAATAATAGTATCCCCAAATCCGACCCCACCCTAAATTATTTGTGATCACATGGGGTCACTATAAATAAATCTGCACACACCACATACCAACATCACAATCCACCATCACCATCACCTCCAATACACCACCACTAACAACTGCAACTCAAATTTATGATCATAAGTACTACCTTAATTGACTTTGTTATCTGTGACTAAATTTATCTTCAGTGTGATTATCCATGACCAAATCAGTCTAGTTTGTAACTATATGTAATCGAGTCACAGTTATCATATATCTAGTAATAGATAGTTACAATGAAGATAGATTTAATCCCACCCGATTTTCATTGCCACCACCTCTACGACACCAGCACCATTTCCAACAACGTCAAGAATCAAATACGTACCATCTCACCACGATCACATACACCCTAACAACAAAACCACTCCACATATCAAAAAATCACCAACAAAACCACTACCAAGGACAAAATACTCACAACTCTCTTAATTCCACTTTCTCTGTCAGAGACTGCCTCAGACCTTGCAATCACCACATCAATGGAAAAATAGCTCTTAAAATTAGCCTTATCTACCATCACCACAGGCAATGGCCATCACCACAGGCAATGGCCATCACCAATTAGCTTCCACACTCCTCGCGACATCCTACAGCAACGACGACATATCGCTTCTACGAGTAGTGATAAGTGCTACAAGGCTTGGCTACTGCGCACGATGGTAGTGGTTCTGATTCACCGTTCGTAACGATGTTGAAAACAAAGGTAGGTTGGATGCGATGGTGGTAGGTGAGAGAGATAGAGAGAGTAGTGTTAGAAAATTTATTTAGGAATTTCGAAATGAATGATGCATGGGTGGAAGGTGAATATCTAGATTAGATTTAATTAAATTTTTATTCATTATAATTATTAAAACTTAATTACTGCTTGATTTGTGGAATAAAAATTAATTTCCCTATTTTTTGAAAATTAGTCTTTAAAAGTAGGTTTCTAGGTAATTTCTCCTAAATTTTAAGTGATGCAAAGGCCTGACACTTGGGCTGATCTCTATATGGGCCTATTGTACATTTGAGCTTGAGCTATGGTCCTATCTGGGCTATTTTGTTGCTTTGGACCTATTTTCAAAATTTGGTATTCTTACTAGGCGTCTTGCATTGGATTGGCACACGAGGAAAAATTTGCTTAATTTCTCGATTTGGTATGGATGCAAATAGCTATGAAAATTGGGGTTCTCATATCCCTCTCCTATCACAAACCAAGGGCAATAAAAAGCATGGCCGGATGGGTGCCTGGAAATATACAAATTTGAAGCTACTAATTGCTGATGGATTTTTCTTATCTTCCCCAATAAACTTTAAATCATTTGCTTCTTTCTAATTTCTACGAATATTCTACTATGATCCTGCAGCTGCCATACTCTATATATGAAGATCAATAGTCAAAAGAAGGAATGAAGCCCCTAAATTGATAACATGAGATTTTATTATTCATTTTGTCTACTTTCTAATGGAGCCCAAATTTTGAGTTTGGTACAATTGTCTAATAAAGTTGCTGAATTTGGTTAAATGCTCCAATAAATCATACTTTCTTCATGACGAAGATTGTGGAATAAATGACTACATACTGGGCTTCAGAGATGATATAACGAGGCATAGTTTACATGCTAGGAAATATTTTCATTCTACCATCTTTGCCTCCAGTGATGTACTTTGGATCAGTTGAAAATTTCAGATTTAAAGGTTTCTTGTTTCTATGGAAAAAGGGCAAAATAATTTTTATGTATAATAGTTTGGGAGAGAAAATGTGGTTATAGAAGTTGTAGGATATTTTTGTTTTTAACGAGGTATACGTGTATCAATTTGTAAGAGATGAAGTTTTGTGTTATGAGATAAAACTTTAACCTAAACATGTATATAAAATTCTAACCTAACCGTAACTCTCAAGTAAATCCAAATGGCTTTTTGGTTTAATCAATTGATTTCCAAATGTAAGATGTAAATTAAGAATTCTCACACCACATACACATGACTTACATAATTTTAAAAGGCAATCATGTTAATGAGAATTAATGAAATTAATCATTGTTAGTTAATAAATTTTAAATAAATTAAAGCGACCTATTCATAACCGTTCAAAATTCCCATTCTAGATAGAAAAAGTCATTTTATATTATATATATAATTATATTAATAAAATATTGAAAGATAACACTTCACCTTTTATTAGAATTAGTTGAATAAAGGTAGTTCAAAATCATTTTCTCTTGAGCCCAAATTACTTTATTTAATATGAGCTACAAAATGAGTGCAATATTGATATATTTTCATCAACTTCTAAACTACTTAAATATTTGATCCAAATAATTTGCGATAAATTATAAAAGTGCAAGTAAGCAAATAAATCAGTTATGCAGTTTTTCACTTCAACCTTTGGACTTCTAGTGTAATAACAACTCTAAACATTTTCATTTGCTAAATAATCAATATTAAGTTTAGGGTAACTGTTGACCTCAGAAATTGGTCCTTCCACGTGGCCAACTGAAAGCTACTCCACGTATTTCTCCCTGCGCACAATCAGTGAATAGTCAGGTGCACACAGCCGGAACCAGCGGGGGTGGCGGCGGCCGTATACACTCCGACGGTCAAGTCAGATTTGGGTGATCGGAACAGTACCCAGGGGCTATACAAATCAACAATAAAGGGGGAGGAGAAAATATATAAACTTGCTATGGAGTGCTATGTAGTAAGAGTTTTATTACCTTTGCCTCTTGCCAAACCTTGGGTATTTATAGGTGGTATGAACCGTTGGATGTGGAACACGTGTATACATCTGACAGTATGAAGCGTCTGCTCATAGGCGTCAATCAGCCGCGTTTGTAGAGTGGGCGGACAGTTTGTTTCTTCTGAGTTGAATTGACATAAAGTTGATAAGTCACATCAACTAGCCTTATAGAGACGTCAAATCCATTTAAGCCTTAGGTGCAGGACAAATCTCAAATTGGCGGCGGATCCTCTAATCGGGGTCCACTTGATCTCGACCTTGGAGGTGAGATACTTCGGCAGATTAGTAGTAGGAATCACAATATCACTTCGGAGACACTTCGGAAGGGTCGTTTCCAGGTCGGAATATGTGGTGCTGCGCGGGGTCCACTTGGCCCCGACCTCGGAGGCGAGATGACACTTTGATATCCGAGGCATGTAAAATCGGAGCGTAACAGTGGTCCCCCAAGTCCGGGGATGAATATTTATATCATGCGTGAACTTGCTTTCCTGACCGGACCGCAAGTCATGAGAGTTTTGGGGGTTGATCTGTTGCAGCAATCGAGGTTATGATAACAGGCAGACGTGCCAAAGTTTCGTTATTGTGCGTAGCGTACGAGGCGGTCAACCAGCATGGAACGTCGCGTAAGGTGCATCGAAGCTTCGCAAATATGGTGCGTTGACCCCACAAACCGACGCGTTGGGAGATGGCTGAAACGTTGTAAAGCATGGGAGGAAACGCAGTGTCCGAGGCGATGACCTAATAGGGCCTTCGCGTCAGGTGCGTCCAAGCTTTGTAAAGTTGAAGGAGGAGCTCATCTACCATCGGTGCGCTGACCCAAAAGGTCGACGCGTTGGGAGATGGCTGAAACTTTGTAAAGCATGGGAGGAAACGCAGTGTTCGAGGTGATGACCCAGCAGGGCCTTCGCGTCAGGTGCGTCCAAGCTTTGTAAAGTTGAAGGAGGAGCTCATCTGCCACCGGTGCGCTGACCCAAAAGGTCGACGCGTTGGGAGATGGCTGAAACTTTGTAAAGCATGGGAGGAAACGCAGTGTTCGAGACAATGACCCAAAAGGGCCTTCGCGTCAAGTGCGTCCAAGCTTTGTAAAGTTGAAAGAGGAGCTCAATCCAAGGTGACTCAAACGTCAAGTGATTTGACAACTGTTGCGTGTTTTCAAGGTGACAGTTGGGTGCCATGCCCATCCTCCTAAAAGGTTGCTGCGGCTACTAATTATTATTGACGGCTGGTTGTAACCGAGGTGACACGTTTCAAGCAAGCGTGAAAGTCACAGCGACATTTTTGGCGTAGATCAAATCTGTCGTTTCATTTCAACGGCCTAGATTGAGGATGCGACGAACGGCTTAGATTGATCGCATTTGAATTCAACGGTGGAGATCGGATTTGTTTTTCTATAAAAGGAGGACTCTGGGGTTTTCTCAGGCTTTCTACCCTTGCAAAACTAAGATTATACTTTGCTCTCGAATTTTTGGCGATTTTCGACGTTTTGCAAGCAATTTCGGCAAGAAAAACTAGACTTTCGACTACCTTACACCATTTTCGGTTAGGAAAACTTCCAAACCCGTAAGTTTTAGCACCTATTTAGGCTTTTAAATTTTTAAAGAATGGCCTTAGAGGGGAGTTCTGGTTCGAGGAGGGGTTTAGAAATAGTGAGGGTGGACGAGCCCATTGTGGCGACCTCCTCAGAAATAGCCGAGGCAATAATGGGGGGGAGAACATATGGAAACGACCGGATAGCCCACCAGATACCTCTGTGCATTGGGGGGCGTCGGACTACCCATCAAAATTAAGGGAGGCCGACCTGGGGAGACTTAGGACAGAGTATAGGATCCCTGACAGCGTAGACTTGATCCTCTCTGGGTCGGAAGAGAGAGCCTGCTACCTTAGGCCAGGCTGTGTGGCCATTAGTGAGGCGATCCTTAGGGCCGGACTTAGGCTGCCCGTTCACCCATTCTTTAGGTTGGTGCTTAGGTCCTATGGGCTAGCCCTGACGCAGCTCAATCCAAACTCTTGGAGCCAGATGGTAGGCTCCTGGATGTTGTGAAAAGAGGCGTCATTAGGGGTGGAGATACCCCTTTCCATTTTCCAGACCCTCTATATTCCCAAGGTTACTACTGGGGGGGATAAAACCCAAGGGCGGTATTACCTTACGTCATGGGATTTCCACACTCCATTCGTGGTCGATCTGCCGAGTTCCATCAAAGAATGGAAGAGCTCATGGTTCTGGGCAGCAAGGTGATGGGACACGATGGAGGGGGACCCCCTGGCACCTCTTACAGTTCCAATGAAGTTTTCAACACTTAGTGAGTATAGTAGTAGTTGCTTCTTTTATTTCTCTTCGGTTCGAATTGCGTCTAACAGTTATGTTTCCTTTGTAGGTTCTCTTCCTCGGTGCGAGCTATCAACGGAGGACTTCGACACCATCCGTGTCATTTACCAGCTGCCTCAAAAAAAGAGGTCCTACCACAGGCTGATCCGAAAGAACATCCATTTTATTACTCACGATTTAATGGCATCTCAAGGTAATAGGACCGAAGTCTTTACTTTTTATTCCGAACTCCCAAGCCTTGTACTAATTCCTTATTTGCTTCTTTGCAGACAACTTCAACAAGAAGCTGCCAGTGCGCCCCGACTTCAAGACCATCCAGAAGATGATGGCTGAGGCACGGACGTTGAAGGCCTCCTCCTCCTTGTACAAAAAGCAAATGGAGGAGTTGGTGGAGGCCAGTAAGAGGCTCCAGCCTCCGACGGAGGAGGAAGTACCAGAGGACCCGGAGGTTGACCTCCGAAGGAAGGGCAAGAAGAGTGCCGCCCCTCCCAGACGCCCAACTGTGGCGAGGCCACCCCCAGCTTTGAGGCAAACCACAATTCCCATGGGGGTGGCCCTCCCAGAGAGAAGGCCCGCTCCAACTGAGCCTGCCACTGCCCCAAGCACAACACCCCTTACTGCAGTGCCCATTGATCAAGCTCCGGGGCAGCAAAAGAGAAAAATGCCCCGTCCCTCTAAGGAGGTCGACTTTCTGGGCACCAATCCTGAGGAGCCCGTAAGGGAGGTGTTGGAGGCTCTTTCTCTCGAAACAGCTGCGGTGGCGGTGGTCCACAATAAATACTGGACGGAAGAGTGGAGGGACCACACCGCCTCCTGCACGGTTGAGGATCTGGTGGCCACGAACAGCACCTGTGTGGCTCGGGCCCTGAGCACAAGCATCCAACTTGAGGGCTTGGTGAAGGATCTGAACTCTAAGAGGGAGGACCTCGCCAAGCGCCTCGAGGAGGCGATGCATTATGGGGATGCCGTGCGGGCGACTCAGGCCAAAGCCACAAAGGCAGAGGAGGGGAAGAAAGCTGCTGAAGTGGAGCGGCTGAAGAAAGAGCTGTATAAGGTGGAATGCCAAGTGGCTGCTGTGACTCGGCGACTTGATCACGCCAATGAGCACCACAAGCTCACCACCGATGCTCTGGAGGCCTCCAACAAAGAAAAGGCAGAGCTGAGGCAGCAAATAGAGGCCTAGTCAGAAGAGATTGCCTCTTTGAAGGAGGAATTGAAGTCTGTGGGGTTGGTGGCAGTCCAGAACTTTATTGACCACTTCGAAGACCATCCCCTGTACGACGACTTCGCCAAGTTTTGGGCCTCATGGAGTGCCCAAAGCTTACTGGGTCGACTGAAGGAGGTGCATCCCACTCTGGACATCTCTTCATTAGAGGCAGAGTTCGGGGGGCCAACTGGAGGTCGGCCTGATAGGGTTGTCGAGGAGGCTCCGGAGGCCCAGGAGGCAGCCAATGCTTAAGTCCCTCCAACAGATTAGGGTTATCTTGTAACGGCTTCGGCCCCTCTGTACTAAAATTTATGAAATGAAATGAAAATTTTCGTTAAGTATTTGGGCTTCTGCTTCTTTGTATTTTCTCTGTTTATACTTGTATGAACGACAAACGTCAGACTAATTGCCTCGCGACAATAACCAGTTAATAACTGTGGACCGGACCGCTCAAGTTAGCATAAGTTTAAACACTTAAGCGAGTATGAAGCGACTTTTAATGCCAACTTGTTAATAATCTGAGATCAGACCAATTAAGCAAACATGAAGAGCCGCTTGATGTTAATCAGCTAATAATTGACGATCGGATCGCTTAAATGAACCTTCTGAAGTACTGAGGAAACTATTCACTAACTGATGTGGCTTGGAACTGAAAATTCATTACTAGGATAAATTACACCACCCTTTACAAAGGCGATTCCATCACTTAGGGAATTTTACAACTGAGATCAAATCAGGACAATCGATTCACTATAACATATTGAGATCGGATCGGAATGCAGTCTCATTATTGGTAGTACTTCCTCAAGTGTTCGATGTTCCACTTATGAGGCTGCGCCCTTCCTGACATATCTTCGATTTCGAAGGTACCAGGTCGGGATTCTCATCAGATGTGGTAAGGGCCTTCCCAGTTTGGGCCGAACACTCCTGACCTGATTGATTTTGAAGATTGGAAAACCCTTCTGAGGACGAGGTCGCCCAAGCGGAGAGTTCTGTTTCTGACCTTGGAGTTGTAATAGCGGGTCATCTTTCGATGATATTTGGCCAAGGTCACTTGGGAGGTATCTCTCTTTTCCTCAAGGAGGTGTAGTTCACTTATTCGGGCCTCATCGTTGCTGATCTCATTGAAATGTATCCGTCGATGTGATGGGACCCCAACTTCGACCAGGCTCATTGTCTCGGCTCCGTAGGTCATGGAAAATGGGGTTTCACCGGTTGCAGTCCGGCAAGTAGTCCTGATAGCCCAGAGGACGTGGGTGAGTTCGTCAACCCAGGCCCCTTTTGAGGTATCCAGTTTTCTTTTCAGGGTGTGCTTGATAGTTTTGTTTACTGCTTCAACTTGCCCATTCACCTGGGGGTGATGAGGTGTCGAGAAGTCCTCTTTATGCCCAATTCGTCGCACAAGTCTCGCATCTTCCTATTGTCGAACTACCGTCTGTTATCAGAGACTAAGGAGTGGAGGATACCGAATTTACAAATGATGTTTTTCCAAACGAACTTGATAGTATTAGCCTCGGTAATTCGGGCAAGGGGTTCTACCTCGACCCACTTAGTGAAGTAGTCAATGGCGACAATAGCGAAAGTTGTGCTTCCTCTCCCTTTTGGGAGATGACCAATGAAGTCAATGTCCCACTTGACGAATGGCCAAGGGCTGGTTACTACAGAGAGGCTTTGAGCAGGCTGTCTTTGTATGTTCGAGAAGCGCTGACACTTGTCACATTTCTGGACAAACTGGCAAGCATTTCTTTTCAAGGTCGGCCAGAAGTAGCCTTGACCGAGAACCTTGTGTGCCAGAGCCGTTCCTCTGGAGTGGTTCCCATAGATTCCTTCATGTATTTCTCTGAGTATGTATGTGGCCTCTTCGCCGCCTACACATCGAAGAAGGGGCGAAGCGAAGCCTCTCTTGTAAAGGGTATTTTCTTGCAGGACGAAGTGTGCAGCCTTTCTCCTTAATTTCCTCGCCTCGCCTCTGGAAGCAGGCAATGTTTGCTCCTTCAGGTACGCGATGATGGGCTGCATCCATAATGGGGTGCCTTCTATCCACAGTACCTCTTCGCCTTCGGAGGTGGAGGGCTTTGATAAGTGTTCAATGGGGACGATGTTTAGCAGCTCTGAGTCCATGCTACTGGCTAATTTTGAGAGGGCGTCTGCATGTGCATTTTCTAGACGGGGGACTTGAGTCAGTTCGAACCTTTCAAAATGAGGAATTGTGTCCAGAACCAACTTCAAGTACGCAAGCATGTTACCATCTTTGGCTGCGAAATTCCCATTTACCTGATTTACTATGAGCTAAAAGTCACTGCTCGCTAGGAGCTTCCTGACCCGCATTTCCTTAACGAGCCTTAGACCTGCCAGAAGGGCCTCGTATTCGACTGCGTTGTTCGAGGCTTTGAAGCCGAACTTTACCGCACAATTTAGCTTATGGCCTTCCGGGCTCTCCAACATGAGCCCTACCCCTGCCCTTGCCCCTGCGCCTGCCTCTCCTGAGGACCCATCTATGAATAGTTTCCATGTGGGGGGGCTCGGCTGGTTCCATTATCGCCTTCATTTCTGGGGCTTTGGTAAACTCAACCATAAAATCAGCAAGGGCCTAGCCCTTGACGGCGTGTCGAGGCCGAAACGTTAGATCGAACTCGTTGAGCTCGATAGCCCATTTCAGCAGGCGTCCTGACGCGTCTGTTTTCTGCATTACCTGCTTTAAAGGGAAATTGGTGAGAACTTGTATTGAGTGGGTTTGGAAATATGACCTCAGCTTTCTTGAGGCTGTGATAAGTGCGAGTGCCAATTTTTCCATGTCTGGGTAGCGTGTTTCAGCTGGGAGAAGTGCCTTGCTGATGTAGTACACTGGCAATTGGCGCTCATTTTCTTCCCTGATCAAGACTGCGCTGACTGCCACGTTCGAAACTGCTAGATACAATAATAGAAATTCATCCGGTTGAGGTTTCGACAAGAGGGGCACTTCCCTAAGGTGCTTCTTCAGAGCCTCGAAGGCTTCTTCGCACTCCAAAGTCCATTGGAATTTCTTTCCTTGCTTCAGTACATTGAAGAAAGGCAAGCTTTTATCAGTGGCTCTGGAGATAAAGCGACTGAGTGCAGCTATCCGACCATTGAGACTTTGGACCTCCTTTGGTTTCTGAGGTAACCTCATTTCTAGTAAGGCTATTACTTTCACCGGATTTACCTCAATTCCTCTCTGATTTACAATATATCCCAAGAACTGGCCTGATGCCACTCCAAAGGTGCACTTGAGGGTATTCAATTTCATATTATTCTTTCTAAGTATCTGAAAGGTTTGGTCGATGTGATTCACGTGTTCGGTTGCCTGGAGGCTTTTGACCAACATGTCGTCTACGTAGACCTCCATGGTTTTGCCAATGAGTTCGACAAACATCATGTTGACTAACCTCTGGTATGTGGCCCCGGCATTTTTCAATCCGAAGGGCATAACTTTGTAGCAATACAGGCCCCTGTCCGTAATGAATGATGTAGCTTCCTCGTCAGGTCGGAACATGGGTATCTGGTTATACCCTAAGTATGCATCCATGAAACTCAGTAGTTCATGCCCAGCAGTAGAGTCCACAAGTTGATCAATTCTTGGAAGTGAGAAGCTGTCTTTGGGGCATGCCTTATTTAGGTTTGTGAAGTCCACGCATACCCTCCACTTTCCGCTGGACTTTTTCACCAGAACTGAGTTGGATATCCACCTCGGATAGATGGCCTCTCTGATGAAATCACTGTGACTAAGTTTGCTTACTTCGTCTTTCAGTGCTTCGTACTGTTCCGGGTTTAGGGCATGCCTCTTCTGTCTATTGGGGGCATAGGAGGGATTGATGGTAAGGTGATGACAACTGATCCTAGGATCTATTCCCACCATATCTTCATGTTTCCATACGAAGACATCCAGGTTCCCTTTTAGGAAGCGTATCATCTCGGCTTTTGCTTCAGGTGATAATGACTTCCCTATATGCAAGACCTAACTGGGGTCTTCCGGGTTGACGGGGAAAGTTTCCAATTCTTCCATTAGGGTCGCATTCGGTTCATAGTCAATTATTCGGGGGTGTAACTCATCAAGAGGGTGTCCTTGTTTAGGGGCCTCTTCCATGTCAACGTCTTCCTCTTGTTCAGAGGTATGCCATTGTTCAAGGACGTCGGGCATTTTCACGTCCGTGCCAACTTCAGCGGGTACCTCAGCTAGGATTACATTAACAGTTCGGGGCTCGAACTTTCGCAGCGAGTTTAGGTAGCATGCCCTGGAGCCCTCTAATCGCCTCGGACTGTTGCAATCCCATGTTCGGTTGGAAATTTCATGCACAAATAGTGAATGGAAGTCACAGCTCAAAGATTTTTCAGAGCGGGTCTGCCCAACACTCCATGATAAGTCGATCTATGATCTACCACCAGAAATTCCATGAAATGCTGGGCTACTAGGGGTGTCGAACCCATTTCGACAGGCAGGGTGATCCGCCCTCGTGGGATGATGCTGTCCCCAGTGAATCCGAATAGTGGATCGGTCATGGGGATCAACTCATGGTCAATTTGCATTTTGTCAAAAGTGGAGCCGAACAATATGTTCACGGAACTGCCATTGTCAACGAGCATGTGTTTTAATCCGTTTCTGGCTACTACGGCTCTTACAACCAAAGCATCGCAATAGGGGTGGTGAACTCCCTCTGAGTCTTCCTGGGGGAAGGTGATCGAGGCCATCTTGTTTGCTGATTTCGATTCGTTAACAATGTATGTGATCATTGGGGGATCTTTTGCTTCTCTTGTGTAATTTCTCTGGGCATTCTTGGTGTTGCCGTCGACGTAGGGTCCCCCAATGATAGTATCGATTTCCCTGATGACCTGGCCTCCAGAAAATTGGGCTTGGTTTCCCTGTCTGGATTGGCCTCGGTTCCTCGATTCTCTTCTCTGAGGAGATTGTTCCTGGTAACCTTTCCCTCCCTTCCTCGGGGAGGTGGATCTGCGAGGGTGTTCATTTCTGCTGGAAGTGTGCGGGTTGCTTCGATCAGGGCGTCGATTGGCATCACGACACTCAATAGTGTCATGTCCATATAGTTGATGGAATGTGCAAAACCTTGCTCCTGCCAAGGGTCTGTTTGACCTCTTTTTCTTCTTCTTATTGTTATCAGTTCTTCCAGATGGTCCCGCTTCAGCAGGGGCATTATCATATGCCAGCACCGGCACTGCATTCAATGTGGCGGAAGCTAGGGCCTGTCCGGATGTGGGAGCTACGGTATGTCCTGCTTGGGTCCATTGCTGAGTAACAAGGTGTGCTGTAGGGCCTCGACCTACCTGCCTCTGAGGAGGAGGGAGTCCCTACGCGGCACAGTTGCGATGATCAATTATTTCTTCACTAACAATTTCCACTCTCATCATTTCCACCAGCTCGTCATATGTGGAGGGATTCTTGCTGCGCACATCCCTCCAGAACAAAGTGTTCATGTTGAGCCCACCTTTTAGGGCTGAAAGGGCTTCCCTGTCAGTGACCTGCTCGCAGTAAGTAATTTCGTCTGTAAACTTGGCGAGATAGCTTTTCAGCGTCTCCCTAGGGGCCTGCCTCACGTCTTGTAGGCATTGAACTGGTGCCTCTCCTTCCCTGCGTGAGAGGTACTGGTTCAAAAATGCTTTCTTCAAATCTGGCCAACTTCTGATGCTTAGGGGAGGAAGCCTGCTGTACCATACCTTGACGGCTCCGCCCAGTGTTAAATGGAAGGGTCTGCATTTTAGAGCAGGCGAGGCTCCCCTAAGACTCATTTGTGTCATATACTTGGTGAGGTGCTTCCCCGAATCCCCCTTTCCCTCATACTTGGGGATCTTAGGGGGCATGAAATTAGCTGGCATTGGGAAGCTTCGGATCTCTCTTGAGAAAGGGAGGTTATCATCATCATTGCCAATCTCATAAGATCGACATGGCCCATCTGACCCTTTATCATCTTGGATGTCCTGGGGAGGTGGAGGTGCCTCTCCTCGACTTCCCCAATCGACTAGGTTCCTCCTCTCTCTCCTATTTCTAGGAGGAGAAGTGGGAGCATGTTCTTGTTCGTGATCCGGACGAACTGATCCTCTTGCTGGGCGGACCCTATTGCTAGGATCCTCCCCTATCCGATCGAAGACGCTTACCGACCTTTGGTCCTCGTGTTCTTGAGGAAAATTGTCCCCCAAGCGTGGTTCTGATGGCTGACTCCCTTGCACATAAGATATTGCTTCGACGTTCATCTCCCTTTCGAGGGGGCGTTCTGTGTGCCGGCTCATGTGGCCTCGAGAGTGAGATAAAGGGATTTCCTACACCGGATAAGATCCTTGGGGCCTTTGATAGCCCTGGTGACCCTGGGCTTGCATGAGGAGTTCTTGCATCGCCATATTCTGAGCTGCTATGTCTCTCATACCCGCAGCTATCTGAGCCATTCCTTCAGTGAGTATGGCTGTTCTTCCGCCTCAGCGACGCCAGTGATGTGGTCTCTGATGAGGAACATTGTTATGGAATACCTCTTCTTCAGAGGCCTCTCTCATGGGGTTGTCGTTTTCATGGCTGTAGCTCATCCTACCTCTTTTTTCAAGGGTAGTGAGAACTTGGATTGTAACTCGACTTTGTTCTTTTTCAAGAATGCCCCCTTTTCAGGGTTAGTCGCTGGTTTTTCGGTACCTTCTCCAATGGAGAACGCAAAACTTCGAATGAGAAGTGGTTCCCACAGACGGCACCAATCTGTTGACCCCAGAAATTGGTCCTTCCACGTGGCCAACTGAAAGCTACTCCACGTATTCCTCCCTGCGCACAATCAGCGAATAGTCAGGCGCACACGGCTGGAACCAGCGGGGCGACGGCGGCCATATACACTCCGACAGTCAAGTCAGGTTTGGGTGATCGGAACAGTACCCAGGGGCTATGCAAATCAACAATAAAGGGGGAGGAGAAAATATATAAACTTGCTATGGAGTGCTATGTAGTAAGAGTTTCATTACCTTTGCCTCTTGCCAAACCTTAGGTATTTATAGGTGGTATGAACCGTTGGATGTGGAACGCGTGTATACATCTGATGATATGAAGCGCCTGCTCATAGGCGTCAATCAGCCGCGTTTGTAGAGTGGGCGGACAGTTTGTTTCTTCTGAGTTGAATTGACATAAAGTTGATAAGTCACATCAGCTAGCTTCATGGAGACGTCAAATCAATTTAAGCCTTAGGTGCAGGATAAATCTCAAATTGGCGGCGGATCCTCTAACCGGGGTCCACTTGATCTCGACCTTGGAGGTGAGATGTTTCGGCAGATCAGTAGTAGGAATCGCTATATCACTTCGGAGACACTTCGGAAGGGTCGTTTCCAAGTCGGAATATATGGTGCTGCGTGGGGTCCACTTGGCCCTGACCTCGAAGGCGAGATGACTCTTTGGTATCCAAGGCGTGTAAAATCGGAGCGTAACAGTAACAATATAAAAAATTAAGTCAAATTATTTTCGAGCCTTACAAGAAAATTTTATTTTAAAATGACACACATACACACACACACGTGTGTGTGTGTGTGTGTGTGTATATATATATATATATAATACAAAAGAATTGAAAGAATTGGAATCAGAGCCTGTAACAATAAAAAATTATATAGTTTATGAGAACAATCAAGTATTTAAATTTAGAAATTTTAGGAAACTATTAAAAAAAGGATAACTTAGAAGCAGCTTCTCTAATCTATAATTTTGATTATAAGTTTAAACATACTTTACATAGTGAAGATAAACAGTTAAATAGTATTGTAGACTTGCTTGTAAATTTAGGAGAAAATTTAAAAAAGAACAATTCAAATAAAAGAGTAGAAATTTTATTAGAAAATATAAATAAAAATATAAAGATTTTAGAAATCAATCTAGAATATATTAAAAATCAAAATACCGAAATATAAAAAAGAAAATCTAATAGTACAGGAGAAACAAAATCTAATCCTAACTTCGAAAAATTTGAAAGCATAGTTAAAGCATTAGAAAAAGAAAAGTCGACAGATAATAGATAAAATTTAGATAATATAATAAATAAACTAGAAAAACTAGATTTAGGTAAAGCTAAAGAACCTAGTAGATTTAAGAAAACTAAGTTGATCTATACATAATAGATAAAGGAAAGCAAATCGTAGCCAGAGTAGTAAATTAATAGATAATCCTTTATTATGAACATTAAGTAGAAAAACAGAATCTGAAACAAGACTAGAATCTTTAATAGATATAGAAGAACAAATAGAAATGTTTAGACAGAATAAACTGAAATTAGTAAAAGCTTTAGACATATATAAAAAATGAAATTTATTTAGCAAATCTTTAATATATCAGCATTATGAAGAAAGATATGTTTCCTGTACACATTAAGATCAATTTGTATCTCTAAATTTAATAGAAAAAAAGAATCTTATAAAGAAATCGTTAATAAAAATTTTCAACGGACTCATTTAGGATTAATAATAATAGGAGTAAATTGACTTCATAGAGAAAATTTAAGAGCTAAAGTATTAGTAAGTTTACATGATAGTAGATTCACCGATATAGAACAAGGATTATTAGGAAGCATAGAATTAGATATGAATAATAAAGACGGAATAATACATTTTACACCAAACTGTTTAGTTAGAACAAAGAATTTCTATAAAGATATTAAAATATGAATAAAAAGCAAAGGATATTAAATGAAAAGAGATGAGGATAATTTATTAATTTGCATAGGATTGATAGGAAGACTTAGTGAAAATAGTACTAATTATAAATTAGAAAATAATCAAATAATTACACTATTAGGACAAAAAGGTACAAAAGCTATCCCAGCAAAGAAATTCTCTTTAGAAACATATGCAGGATTAGACTGGAACTTAGAAAATTTTCTACAAAAACCAATATTAGTACCAAAAAATAATATTATGTACAAAAATAGTAATGAAACTTTAAGTATTAGATTTGAAAATTATAATTATCAAGCAGAACAGACATAACATAATGAGGAAGAAAATGAAGGAGAATGTGGATATTTTGAAATAGAAGACTACGAAAGTGAAGAAATTAATACTTTAGATGAAGAAGATGAAAGGGAGGACAATGAAAAAGATTTTGAATATATAGATATGGAATATTACAGAAATCTTAGAAAAACTAGAGAAATAGAAACTAGAATATTAATAGAAAAAAATTAAGTAGCTATAGAAACCAAGATGGAAGAAAATAGCGAGAGAGCTAAAAGAGAAATAGATCAAGAATTTGGAAAAGGAAAAGAACTCATGAATACAGAATACGATATAGGAGGTAAATATCCTTTTCCCTTTGCAAGAGACTTTGAATGGACTGATAAAACATATAAAAGTTTAAAAAAAAAGACAAATGGAAGAAGGATGTAGTTTACCATTTGCAAGCGATAGAGGATTAATCTCCTACTTAAATAATTGTAAACCACAAGATAGACCTTGTACTATAACTAAATAGGAAAATTCTGTAATTAGAGCGTATAATAGTGTACCTATACAAATGACTGTAGAAGAAATGTGGGCTTATTTAAAAACTTATTTAGGAAATATTACTTTAGATGTATACATTACAGCAAAAAGACTAAAAAGACTTAGAAAAATTAAGTACTAGTAATATGAATTACATACAACCATTTTTGTTAGATTTTGAAAGATTAGCAACGCAGCAAGATTAGTATTAGATTACCCTATACTTGAAAGATTATATAGAAAGATACCACCATCGTTGAATGATAAAATTAGAAAAAATGTAGAGTCAAACCTAACAAGGGAAATAACTATAAGTGTCCCTATAAAATTTATAACTGATAAATTGAAAGAATATTGTATATAAGAAGTAGCTAGAAAGCAAATAAAGAAATTAAATTATTCTTTTTGCTTAGATTTATATACACCACAGACATATGATTATAGAAGAAGAAAGAAAAAGTTTTATAAAAAAGATAAAAACAAAAATATAAAAAGAAATATAATATTAGACCAAGTAGAATATACTATAAAAATAAAAGACCAAATTATAATATAAATTTTAGAAAACCAAAAACTAAAAAAGACTGTAAATGTTATATTTGTGAAGACTCTAAATATTTTGCTAACAAATATCCAAATAAATATAAAAATAAAGAAAATGCAGCTAAATATATGATAATTGAAGAAATACAATGTAACATAATAGAATTATCTGATAATGAATCTTGTAACTCAGTATATAGTATTTACACAGATAAATAGTTAGATAATTTAGAAATAACAAGTAATTCTGAAGACAGTTATAATAGTTTAGAAGAACTAGAATTTTTAATTTTAGATATAAAGATGATGAATGTAGAACAAGAATGTATCCATGAATTGATTAGATGACACGGATCAATGATTGATAAATATAAAATATGCAAAATATACCCAAGACACAAAAATAGAAATCAGTGTAAGGATTGTCTAGAAATTCTATGCAATAATTGTTTAGGTATTAAAGAATAAATAAATGATAATAAAAATAAAGACTAGTGAAAATATAGAAAGAATAGAAAATAAAATAATTGATAAAATACATAAAACATTAGGAGAAATACAATACAGGATCAAATCTAGAAACAAAAGGAAAACAGCCTATAGATAATTACACAAAAAATCATTATTTGGAAACAGAAAATCAGGAAGGAATAATTTGTTAAATATCTAGAGTAAAGACAACAAAAAATATCAGAATACCTATAGAAGTACAGATAAACAAAATGATAAAATTAAATTTGATAGCATTAATAGATACAAGTTGTTCATTTAATATAATCAGAAAAGAGAATTCTTTTGCATTAAATTATTCAATTCAATTCTTTCATTTTTTTGTATTAAATCATTCAATTCTTTGTAGTAATTATTCTTTGTAGTAAATTAGAAAGTCTTAGTTTTGAAAATGACAAGTACAAAAAGTGTTCGGAATTTGAAAATTTTCTTAGTTTTGAAAATGAAAAGTACGAAAAGTCTTTGGAATTTGAAATTTTTTTAAACTATTCAGGTGGCAATTATTACGGGTATAAATTTCACTTTCAAGAAAAAGTCTTTCAATTTATAAACGTTTTGAATCATAAATTCTTCTTAACAATAAATATTTAGTAGACTTTTTCTTTCCTAGTATTAAATATTTGGTAGACTTTTTCTTCCTATCAATCCTTAAAAAATTTTAATTCGTTGTTTCAATTGCAAAAAAATATCTAACTAGTTCTACTAGAATTTCTTTTATTATTTTCTCTTATAATCTTTGCTCGTTGTTGTCTTTCTTTACAATCTTTAGGATCTTCTATCAAGAAACTCTGACACTGAGAGATAGAGAGTTCAGTAATTTGCTTCTTGATCTGTAAAAATGGGTCACCTCTATTTTTATCTAGAGTGGATAAAATATAGCCTCTACAACGACTAATCTTCCTATCTCTCTATTTTCTAAACAATATTAATATATTCGTTAAAACTTCCCAATGAACAAGTAAGTAAGGCAGTGTAATTTAAAGGCATAAAATATTAAAACTTTAAAACGATATGTTTGTAATGACCTTTGAGTACTTTACTATTCAGCAAATTAATTTCTTCATACCCTTTTTTTTTTTTTACTCTCTCTTAACTTTTTTCTTGACCTTTTAAAGAAGGCTTAAGACTGTAGTAAAAAAGATTTTCATTATGTTTAAAAAGGTTTAAACAAACTCCCACTATTAGGACACAAATTAGCCAACTTAACTTAGAGGATTACTTTATCTTTTAACCATGGAATCCAGAATAAAGAGGCTAAGAGCGTTAAAATTATATTTTTGAAACAGAAATAAAATATTATTTGTGAATAAATTAATTGCTTACTTGGTGTTTCCTTTTTTAGGCCTTGCTCGAAAATTAACTAAAGTAAATGAAAATTATAAAAAAGAAAAGATATGAAAATAACCTACTTTAATTACGAAGTCTTTGAATTTACAAGGATGTTTTTGAATTTACAAAGATAGTGGAGATTTTTTAGTACAAGTGTGATAGTGTGCTTTGTGCTTTTTTCGATGTGTTTTCTTTCGTGAGAGGTGTGAGTATTTATAGACACTGGTATATCACGTCTATTCTGTTGGTGTTGTAAGTGTGCTATCAATAATTGAAGAATATTGTGCAAACTTTACAGGTGTGCGATCAAAAATCAAAGAAAAATAAAAAATGTGCAATTTTCCATGTGAGTAATTAAAGAATGAATTATTTGAAGAGATACTTCTGACAACTTTTGTCTTCACGCCTGACTTTTCTTGAAATATGAGAATCAACTTTGCAGAGAATCTTCGAAATATGATTAAAAGCTTTATCTTTGCGTCTCTTCTTTTTGACTTCATTGTCTTGCTAATTATTTCTCCATTTTTCTATCTCATCTTTATCTATCTATCATTTCTTATATGGCTTCTTCTAGTTCTAGATCCATCTCATTATCATTGCTATCAGATGTGTATGCTTCCTCTTCTGTTTCTGAAAGGGTTTTTGTAAATTCTCCATTAGTCTCTTAAAACGCCATCAGATATAAATTCTTTTGTTCAGTATTTGGTACTAGAATTTTTTCTGGTTTAGTTCTCATGGCAAGGTGCTTTTGGCAGAAAATAATTCTGTTGTTCCATTATGCTACTAATTTGAAATCATTATTTTGAACTTCCATCGTGGCTGCGGTTTCTAATATTCTTCTTTCATAATCAATCCGTCTAATTTTTATTTTAATATTCATCCTTGAAGAGGGTCTAAATCTTTTGGCTCCTTCATAAATTAAAATATGATGATAAGTAGGAATTACAATGCCATTATTTACACGAGGGGGTATGGAAATGAATTGAACCATTAAGGGATGGTCTTTTAACTGATCAAGAATCTGTTTAAGTTTTGGTGGAAAAAATAGGAAAGATCTATTAAATATATATATAGTATCTATCATATCAAATTGTAAAGTTGGGTAAAAGAGGTCTTCTTCTTCAAAGATTGTATAATCAAAGGAAATTGTTGGATAATTGTGTTTAAGGAAGGTTGAATTTTGGGCTGCAACGCGTTTGGGACCATGTCTAAGGAAGTATCTGTTTTCATTATAATAGTAACGTAAAATTTGAGCAAAATCTATAATTTCCTCTACAATGGAATTCTTTATAGAACTTCGAACAATATTAGAGCAATCACCAATTTTCTGTTCTAATTCGTATAAAGTATTTTCCTGTCCTGCAGCTGTAGAATCTGTTAGTTCAATAAGTCTTTCTATTTTATCAGAATAATTTCTACTTGTGGATACGATGTCTTTAGAAATGGGTTTTTCAAATGTATTTTTAAAAGAACTAAGTCTGTCTAAACTATTATGCAATTTAAGAATCTCATTTTGATATTTACTAATAGTTTGTTGGGATGAAGAAATTTGATCTTCGAGGAGTTGTAATCTTTCTTCTAAAGAATGCTTTCTAAGATTTAAATTTCTAACAACTTTGGTCATAGTTTCACAACTATCACAAAGTTGTATTGACGAAAATGATGATGAAGCTTGAGAGGGGGTTTGCATGGTCTTTCTAATTCTTTCGAATATATGAAAATTAAATCATATCATTTCTCTACAAAAATTTAAAGCTTCTTCAAGCATATAAAATCCTTTGAAGAGGGGGTTGGAAAATCTTTCTACTTGTTGTAGTACTTCTGACCAATAATTATATATTCCAGGCTTTCTATCTTTAATTACTGCAAAGAAACTAAAATTTTTGCTTTCTACTTGATTATGAATTTGTGTAAAATGGTTAGCTAGGGCATTAATGTTGTCTAATTTTTGTTTAGAGTCACCTGTCATCTAGACATTATCCAGTAGGCAACGCTCCCCTTTCTGGAAGTCTTTCTAAATTATTTCCTTTGAATCGAATATTAGATCCTTGAGGGGCCACTCTCATAGTGACATCCCCTAAGTTCATCATCCTTTGATCCATTTGCACGATGAAGATAATGAGTTAGAAAATTAATAACCTACCTACTTAAATTATCTGCTAAAATATTATTTTTCCGTCAATATATTCTATATTAATTTTATACATACTTAATATCTCATATAATTTCAACCATCTTTTATGCTTATCTTATCAAAATTTGTCTTTTTAATAAATTTTACTATAGCTTCACAATCTGTCTTAATTGTAAATTCAGTGTTTAAAAATAATTTAAAGCTTTCTATACTATGTATGATGGCTATTATTTCATAATCTAAACTAGTTAAATATTTTCCTTTTATCTTGTATTTTCCGCTAGCATATCTACAAATTTTTTCTTCTTTTTTATCACTATATTTATTTGGTTTGGAATATAAAATTCCTCCTCATCCTAATTCATATCCATTTGTTTCTATTATTTTATATTCACTCTCTAATGGTAATTCTAATGGTTGTAAGTTTTTAACTTCTGCTTTTATCTTTTTAACTAATTATATATCTAATTGATTAAAATAATTTTGTCATTTACTAAATAATTTACTATACAATGGTCCTACTTTTCTTCCTAAATCTTTAATAAAATGTCTAGCATAATTTAATATTACTAAAAATGCTTGTAATTTCTTGGTTTCCTCAATTTTATCTGAAAATTGTAAAATTGTCTGTACTATATGTGGCTATAACTGAATCTTTCCCTCTCCTAAAATTATTCCTAAAATTTTTTTTTTGTTTAATTATTTCCATCTTCTTTTTTACTTGTAATTAAACTATTTTCTATAAATTTATTCAATGTTATCTCTAGATGTTTCATATGTTCTTTATAGTTTTTACTATGTACTAGAATATAATTTATATATACACAAACAAATGAAAGAGAATTAAATATACTATCCATCTTTCTTTGAAAAATAGAAGGTGCATTTTTTAATTCGAAAGGGATGACTAACCATTCAAAGTATACTAATGGAGTAGTAAAAGTTGTCCAAATAATAGATTTTTTTGCCATTTTTATTTGCCAAAATCCAGATTTACAATCAAATTTAGAAAATATCTTGCTATTTTTATATTTTATTTATTAGCATATCCTTATCTGGTATCTTATATCCATCTTCTACAGTATTGTCGTTTAATCTTTTATAGTTTATAACCATTCTTGATTTTCCTCTTTTCATTTCACTATGATTTCTAATCATAAAGGCTGCTAATCTATGTTGACTACTAGACGGTCTTATTACTTTTCAATCTAATAATTCTTTAATCTGTATGCTAAAATCTTCTGTATCTTGATTCATATGTCTTATTTCTGCTGTTCTAATTTTTATATTTTCGTTTATTATTTCTAATTTAGCTTCTATTTTATTTTTATCCCAATGTTTTATAGGGTCTTCTCCTATTATTTGAATCTTTTCAACCAATTCTAAAATTTTGTCTGTACTATCTATCTTAGAAGACGTCTTATTAAAAATTACTAATTCTTTATTTCTTGGTATAAAATCTGTTTTTAAAGTTTATAAAGATAAATTATCTAAAAATTCTAAGTTTTCTAGATTTTCTTCAATTTCTGGGTCTGGTTGTGATTGTAATGGGATCAAAGGATGATGAACTTTGGGAATGTCATTTTGAGAGTGCCCCTCAAGGATCTAATCTTCGATTCAAAGGAAATAATTTTGAAAGACTAGCAAAAAGGGAGCGTTGTCTACTGGATAATCTCTAGATGACACGTGACTCTAACCAAAAATTAGACAGCATTAATACTCTAACTAACCATTTTAGACAGATTCATAATCAAGTAGAAAACAAAAATTTACTTTAGTAAATTTTCAGGCAAGGCCTAAAAAGGGGAAACAAGAAGTAAGCAATTAATTTATTCACAAATAATATTTTATTTCTGTTTCAAAAATATAATTTTAACGCTCTTCGCCTCTGAATTCCATGATCAAAAGATAAAGTAATCATCTGAGTTGAGTTGGCTAATTTGTGCCCCAATGTACTGGAATATCATCTATATATACACAAACAAATGGAAGAGAATTAAATATACTATCCATCTTTCTTTGAAAAATAGAGGGTGTATTTTTTAATCCAAAAGGCATGACTGACCATTCAAAGTGTCCTATTGGAGTAGTAAAAGTTGTCCAAGGAATAAATTCTTTTAACATTTTTATTTGCCAAAAGCTAGACTTACAATCAAATTTATAAAATATCTTGCTATTTTGTATTTTATTTATTAGCATATCCTTATCTGGTATCTTATATCCATCTTCTATAGTATTGTAGTTTAATCTTTTATAGTTTATAATCATTCTTGCTTTTCCTCTTTTTATTTCACTATGATTTCTAACATACATGCTGCTGATCTGTATTGACTACTAGACGATCTTATTATTTTTAAATCTAATTATTCTTTAATCTGTTTGTTAAAATCTTCTATATCTTGATTTGTATGTTTTATGTCTGCTGTTCTATTTTTTATATGAAATTATTATTTCTAATTTAGCTTCTATTTTATTTTTATCCCAATATTTATAGGGTCTTCTCCTATTATTTGAATCTTTTTAACTAATTCTAAAATTTTATCTGTACATCTATCTTAGAAGATAGGAGTAAAATGGCTTCATAGAGAAAATTTAAGACCTAAAGTATTAGTATGTTTATATGATAGCAGATTCACCGATATAGAACAAGGATTATTAGGAAGCATAGAATTAAATATGAATAATAAAGGCAGAATAGTGTATTTTACACCAGACTATTTAGTTAGAACAAAGAATTTCTATAAAGATATTAAAATAGGAATAAAAAAAGCAAAGGATATCAAATGAAAAGAGATGAGAATAATTTATTAATTTGCACATGATTCATAGGAAGACTTAGTGAAAATAGTACTACTAATTATAAAATAGAAAAAAAATCAAATAATTACACTATTAGGACTAAAAGGTATAAATGCTATCCCAGCAAAGAAATTCTCTTTAGAAACATATGCAGGATTAGACTGTAACTTAGGAAATTTTCTACAAAAACCAATATTAGTACCAAAAAATAATACTAATGTACAAAAATATTAATGGAACTTTAAGTGTTACATTTGGAAATTATAATTATCAAGCAGAACAGACACAACATAATGAGGAATAAAATGAAGGAGACTGTGGATATTTTGAAATAGAAGATTACGAAAGTGAAGACAAAATTAATGGTTTAAATGAAGAAAGTGAAGAAGACGAAAGCGAGGACGATGAAAAAGAATTTCGATATATAGATATGAAATATTACAGAAATCTTAGAAAAACTAGAGAAATAGAAACTAGAATGTTAATAGAAAAAGATCATGTAGATATAGAAACCAAGATGGAAGAAAATAGCAAGAGAGCTAAAAGAGAAATAGATCAAGAATTTGGAAAAAGAAAAGAACCCATGAATACAGAATATGATATAGGAGGTAAATATCATTTTCCCCTGCAAGAGACTTTGAATGGACTAATAAAACATATAAAAGCTTAGTAAAAAGACAAACAGAAGAAGGATGTAGTTTACCCTTAGCAAGCAATAGAGGTCTACATTTATCATCTTTATATCTAAAACTAAAAAACATAGTTCTTCTAAACTATCATAACTGTCTTCAGAATTATTTGTTATTTCTAAATTATCTAACTTTTCATCTGTATAAATACTATATACTGAGTTACAAGATTCATTATCAGATAATTTTATTATGTTACATTGTATTTCTTCAATTATCATAGATTTAGCTGCATTTTCTTTATTTTTATATTTATTTGGGCATTTGTTAGCAAAATGTCTAGGGTCTCCACAAATATAGCATTTACAGTCTTTTTTAGTTTTTGGTTTTCTAACATATCTATTATAATTTGGTCTTTTATTTTTATAGTATGTCCTACTTGGTCTAATATTATATTTCTTTTTATTTTGATATTGCTTTTTATATTTTTGTTTTTTTATCTTTTTTATAAAACTTTTTCTTTCTTCTTCTATAATCATATGTCTGTTGTGCATATAATCTGAGCAAAAAAAATAATTTAATTTCATTATTTGCTTTCTAGCTACTTCTTCTACACAATATTCTTTCAATTTATCAGTTATAAATTTTATAGTGGCACTTATAGTTATTTCCTTTGTTGGGTTTGACTCTACATCTTTTCTAGTTTTATCATTCCACGGTGGTGGTATCTTTCAAGTATAGGGTAATCCAATGCTAATCCTGCTGCGCTTGCTAATCTTTCAAAATCTAACAAAAATGGTTGTATGTATTTCATAATACTAATACTTAATTTTTCAAGTATTAGTATTAGTATCTTTCAAGTATAGGGTAATCCAATGCTAATCGTGCTGCGCTTGCTAATTTTTCAAAATCTAACAAAAATGGTTGTATGTATTTCATAATACTAATACTTAATTTTTCTAAGTCTTCTAAAGCTTTATTTTGTTCAAAGTGTTATCTTTACTGGGATCAGAACATATAATTAATTTTCTAATAAAGCTTGTAAAATTTCTAGGATTATCTCCTCCAACCATTCTTAATCTAATTTCATCTGGTTTTAGTTTTCTGCTGTAACGTATACATCTAAAGTAGTCTTTCCTAAATAAGTTTCTAAATAAGCTCACATTTCTTCTATAGTCATTTGTCTATTATACTGTTATACGCTCTAATTACAGAATTTTCCCATTTTGTTATAGTGCTAGGTCTGTCTTGTGGTTTACAATTACTTAACTATATATATATATATATATGTGTGTGTGTGTGTGTGTGTGTGTGTGTCCATTTGGTTTGTACAATAACCTGGAGCCTTTTTCAAACATATAATAACCAATGTCGTAGTGTCCTAATGAAAAATTTCGAGGAGCATCAAAGAACTGACTAATGACGTTAACTGCGTAGGAAATGTCTGATCGCTTGATAGTAAAATATTTTAATTTCTCAACCAAATGATGACATTTACCTGATTCTCCAAGCAATTGTCTTTAGGCTTGGATAAAACTCTAGAACCGAACCGATTGAATCAAATCGGATAGTTCTTCTTAAGTTAAATACCCTAACGAGCATTTGAATCAAGCCAATGGGTTTGGTTTAATTCTCGGTTCTAGATAAAGAACAAAATAATCGAATAAAATTGAATCTCTCTAATTTTTTTAATTAATTTATTTTAAATAAGTCAAATTATTTTTTAAAATAAATTTGCTATCTATTTAATTTAGCTTAAACCCAAAAATATGATTTTCCTTTTTCTAATATTCAATCAAATCCAACTTAATCAAATTGACCTAAATTTTACAAAATCTAATATTTTATCATAGTGCCGTTTCTACCATTATAGAGAAATCGAATTGAAACTAGACAATGCCTTTTTTAATTATTGTAAACTCATTATCTTCTTTTTTCTGGGATTTTAAAAATCAAATCTATGAAGAACTCAACAAAGAGAAACACAAAAAATGCGTAAGATTAGATTACGTTATTTTGTAAGAGCTAAGACTGAATATTTTATTAGTTAAATTAATGTAGCTTTGTAAATATTAAAAAATTAATTACAGTACGGAACCCAAGAACCGAATGGAACCGAACCCGAACGATTCCATAATTAAATTTGTACCCAACAGTACCACTTACTGAATACCCGAAAATTTCGAGTTTCCAATTCGGTTATCGTTGGAACAAAACTAAATCAGACCATGTCCAACACTAGTTCTCCTTCAATCTTCAAAAGCTTCATATTAGAATCTATGGGAGTATCAACAGGACAAGTTCCAAGAAAATATGTCTCATATAACATGTCAAGTACATAATTTCTTTGAGATAAGCTGATACCTACCTGAGACCTAGCGATTTCATTACCAATAAATATTAAAACTTGTCAAGATCTTTAGTCTGATAATGTTGTTGTAGAAACTATTTCAACCGAGCAATCCCTTCGCATCATCACTAGTGATTACAATAACATCTACATAAATTATAGGGATAACGTAAACTGCACTAGTTTGTAGATGAAATATTAAATGATCTATCTGACACCTTTGAAGACCAAAATTTTGAACAACATTAGAAAACTTTCAAAAACATGCCCTTGGTAATTGCTTTAACCCATACAAAGCCTTTTTCAACTTACAAACATAGTTCTGGTACTCCTCCTGAATAACAAACATGGTTGCTTCATATAAACCTCTTCATGCAAGTTATCATAAAGGAAGGCATTCTTTATATAAAATTAAAATAATGTCATCCAAGATTAGCAACAACAAAATTCAAAACACAAATAGAAGAGATCTTAGCAACTAAAGAGAATGTCTTATTATAATGAATACCATAAGTCTATTTTTAACTTTTAGCAACTAGTGGGGCTTTCAGTTGATTAACAGACGTATTAAGATTGAACTTCAAAATATATGCCCATTTGTTGCCAACAAGATGTATCCCAAGTGTTGAAGGAACAAGTTCCCAAGTCTTATTCTAATACAAGTCCGCCATTTCCAATTTCGTAGCTTTTGCAACTCAAGATTAGATAAAGCTTCTGTCACTATCTTAGGTACAAAAACACTGGAAAGCTAGGATGTAAAATAGTAAAATGAAGACGATAACAAATTAAAAGTGACATAGTGACTTATAGGATGTTTAATTACACAAGTATGTTTAAGTTTAATTACACAAGATGACAAGTTGACAGATAGGACCATAGGCATTGGTGGCTTAGATCGTCGAGTATAAATTTGTACAAGATGAGGTGGTTCTTTATGAGAGGGTGATGACTCTAGTGCAGTAGATGGAGATGAGTTTGGTGTCTTGGAAGTACAAATAGGTAGTTATGGAATGGGTAAAATAACCGGATCATGACTGGATTCTGGAGATTTGCTATGATCAGAAAAATAGGTTAAGACTCATAGAAAGTGACAGCTGCACTGATAAGTAGCATTGTAGAGAAGGATTGTAGCAACGATATCTCTTCTATGTTAGGTAATAACCAAGGATAACACATTTCATAGAGCAAAAGTCAAGTTTGTTTTGATCAAGGTGATGAACATAACAAACATACCCCGAAAACTCTAAGAGGTAATGAGTACTGTGAAGAGAAGGAAAATACTGTATAGAAAGGGAATGCACCATCATAAACTAAAGATGGCATGCAATCAATGAGATAACATGCAGTGAGGACATCATCACTCCAAAAATATTTTATAGGCATGCATATAAAAAATGGAAGTACGAGTAACTCTAACAAATGATGATTTTTACGTTCCTCTACTCCATTTTTTGTGGAGTATGTGCACAAGATGTTTGATGAATAATGCCTTTAGAAGACACATATGATGTAAAAGATGCAAATATATTTTCTTTATCATTATTTGATCGCAAAAATATATATTTTCTGGTTAAACTGAGTTTTGATCATAGTTTAAAAGATTAGAAAAATTGAAAGTAACTTAGAACAATTTTTCATTAAGAATAACTAAGTTATATGAAAATAATAATCCACAAAAGTGACAAAATACAAAAAATTATTAGATGAAATATTGATTGGTCCCCATATATCAAAATGAACTAGCTCAAATAGACGTAAAACACGACTAACAAATCTTAAAGGAAAATACACATGATAATGCTTGTTAAGTGGACAAGCTTTATACTTGAGGGATGACATATGTCGAAGACTAACAACTTGACGATTCAAAGTGGAAAGAGATGTTGGCCAAGATGACAATATCACTGTAGTGGTGAAATAGAAAATTGAAGAGCTTGATGAAGAGAGATAGGTGAAAGATCCAAGTAATACAAGCAACCAAATTCATGCCCCATACCAATCATCCTTTTCATCTTGAGATTTCTGAAAGTACACACAAAAGGATAAAAGGTTACAGAACATTGAAGAGTTGTGATAACTGATAACTTTATTAATAGCTAAAAAAACTAAAGGGAAAGCCAAGAACATGAAGGACAGTCGATACTTAATATTCTGACTAAGATGGGCATTGCCCAAGGCTACAATACTAGTTAGGAAGCAATTAAAAACAATGTCACATTTAAATGATGTAATAGGATGATAATTAAGAAGAGAAGCAGACAAATCAATCATCTATTTTGTTGCCCTGAAATGAATGATCCACGGATTATAAAAAGATAACAATAGATAGTGAGAAGCCGTAGTACCTAAGTGAGCAAGAGTGGCCATAGAAGTGGATATGGCCTACTTATGAGGATGTGGCCTACTTATGAGCTAAGATTAACTCATCACGTGGAAAAAACATGAAATCAAATTCTGATGTAGAACAATAGTTAATTCACGGTCTAGATATTGAGTGATGATCCTCATTAGAAGAAACTTGATTGGTAGAACCAAATGGTTTTCCATGTAAATCCTAACAATAATTAATAGAGTGACTTATACGACATTAATGAGTTCATTTTCAAAGTTCACGATTTCTCGAACGACCACTACTTCTAATGTCTTGTCCTCTCCAAAACTCTCAACTATGATAATCAGAAGAAGAAAAAGAAAGAACGACAAAAGTACCAAACCCTGGAGATACTGCTCTAATACCATGACAATAGAAAATATTTGGTATAAACTTTGAGAGAAGAAGGTAATCATCTTCCTCTCCTACTTTCATTATATAGACTAAATTAAGAGTGCAGTTCTAGAATTCTCATTGCCTATATATATGACTCCGAATTGATTTATTTCCTTAACAATTCTCAATAGCTCACGCCCACACTCCCCCTCATGTTGATGCATATAGGTCTCTGAATCTAGTTTGTGATGAGAATGTAAAATGTCAAATTTTCCTTCCTTATTGCTTATGCTTTTTATAATTATTTAGTTCTTAAATGTACTCATTATTCTTATATTCTGATTTAGGATGTAAATGGAGACGTTAAGTTCAAAACGGAGTTAATTGGACGATTCTAGTTAGTTTCAACATCACTTCGTAATCTGTGAATAACTCTCTCATCTAAACTCCGATTGAGATGATTCAAGATGTTACAGAATGGCAAGAAATAGTTCTAAAATTTTCATGTTGAGTTTCTAGAGAAACATATTGAATCATAGTCGAATTGGGCTTGAAGTTTCTGCACCTACATTGTTGACATTCTGGAATATCCCTAGCATGTAATTCTAATCTGCGAATATGACGCGGTCTATTTTCAAAAGTTTCCAAATAAATTGCACAAAAATTTCAGCTAAACACACTAGTTTTCTAGTTGTATTAGGACTTTATTTTATTTTTAATATTTTCCTTAATCGGGCAGATTTTAGATGCTATTATATTAGGATAATATTTGAGAAGGTTGGGTAAGTTTCGAAGACTTAGAAAAGTATGAAAAAAAGGAAAAAAAAAAAGAGAGAGAGAATCGTAAGACACGCGTCTCCCTTTCCCTTGCCTCTCTCTTACTCATTCAATTTTCATCTGTGGCTAAACTTTTGTACTTGGTCGAAGGAAACTCAATCCTCAAAATCGATAAAACTATTATATCTAAATTGTTTTCATCGTTCAATTTATGTTTCAGGTATAAGATGTTTTTCTGAATATATTTTCATGATTCTTGCATTTAATTGCTAGGAAGCCTACTAGTTTATTATTTGTGCAATTTACTACTGGGTTAGATATCAAGTTCGTAATTGTTCGATCTGTCTAACTTGTAAAGCAACTAAGATTTTATGGTTTGCTGCATCAGAAATTGTTAAATCATGGGAAGAACGCTTAGCTAAATTAAGCAGCCGCTTGCGCTTGCGTTGTTTAGTTTCAACGATCTCTCTAATTCTTAAGGTTATTACCAGATTAAACCTTTAGCGCTTGTCTTAGGTTGTTTAGTAATTATGGTTAATTGGACTGCTTGTTTTCTAATTAACTGCAATTAAGATAAGATAGAAAGATAATTCCAATGATGAATATATATATATATATATATATATATATATATATATTCAAAACCTCGAGTCCTTCTTTATGTAGCATAAAATTAAACTCGATACTCTTCGTGAGAACGATCCTTACTGCACTAATACGTATGTTTTCAGAAGTATAGGTTTTATTTTTGGTTGCTCGTGATAGCACGCCAAATTTTGGCTCTATTGTCGAGGAGTGATTCTAGTTTATTTTTGTGCTTCTTGTGTGGCTTATTTCATTCTAAAAAAAAAATCCTTAGTTTTCAATATTTGCAGTTCAGTAGAATTTTGACTCAAATTGGACTAGGCCTTTGAATTTTGAAGGAAAACTGCATTCTGAGCAATTTATTATGCACTTTCTTATTTTTTTGTTTTGTGTTTTAACATAGAATTTTTATTCGTTCTAGTTACTCTAAATTTTTGCCAACTTGTTTTTCATGATTTTTAAAAGTTTTCTTAATTGTTTTTGACTATAACTCGATCTTCTAATTAAGGTGATTTGCAGTACAATCCAAAAATTGAGAGAACTTTGCGCAGGTTAAGGAGTGGCATTTGGTGAAATTTTGAAGAGAATGATCTCGATCCTGATCCCATAGTTGCTAGTGATTTTGGATTAAGGCTGGGCATGGTCTGATTTGGTTCGATTCTAAGGAAAATCAAATCGGACTCAAAATATTCAAAACCTCGAGTCCTTCTTTATGTAGCATAAAATTAAACTCGATACTCTTCGTGAGAACGATCCTTACTGCACTAATACGTATGTTTTCAGAAGTATAGGTTTTATTTTTGGTTGCTCGTGATAGCACGCCAAATTTTGGCTCTATTGTCGAGGAGTGATTCTAGTTTATTTTTGTGCTTCTTGTGTGGCTTATTTCATTCTAAAAAAAAAATCCTTAGTTTTCAATATTTGCAGTTCAGTAGAATTTTGACTCAAATTGGACTAGGCCTTTGAATTTTGAAGGAAAACTGCATTCTGAGCAATTTATTATGCACTTTCTTATTTTTTTGTTTTGTGTTTTAACATAGAATTTTTATTCGTTCTAGTTACTCTAAATTTTTGCCAACTTGTTTTTCATGATTTTTAAAAGTTTTCTTAATTGTTTTTGACTATAACTCGATCTTCTAATTAAGGTGATTTGCAGTACAATCCAAAAATTGAGAGAACTTTGCGCAGGTTAAGGAGTGGCATTTGGTGAAATTTTGAAGAGAATGATCTCGATCCTGATCCCATAGTTGCTAGTGATTTTGGATTAAGGCTGGGCATGGTCTGATTTGGTTCGATTCTAAGGAGGATCAAATCGAACTCAAAATTTTTAGGTATTTAGTACGTAGAATTGTCTGGTTCAAATCTAATTATAGAACCTTCGGGTTTGATTTCATTCGGTTCGGTTTGGTTCCAATCAATTCCCAAGTTCTGTACTATAATTAATTTTATATATTTACAAAGTTACATTAATTCTACTATTGACATGTTGAATCTTTGCTCTTACAAAATAACATAGTACAATCTTTTGTGTCTTTTGCGTCTCTCTTTGTTAAGTTCTTCATAGTTTTGATTGTTAAAATCATAAGAAGAGGAAGATAGTGAGCTCACAATAATTAAAAGAGGTGCTGTCGAGCTACAATTCGATTTCTCCAGGAACGTTAAAAATGGCACTACGGTAGAATAACAGATTTAGGTAAAACTTAGGTTAATTTGATTAAGTCGGGCTTAGACTAAAAATTAGAAATAGAAAAATTATATTTTTAGGTTTGAGTTAAATTAATTAGTTAGCCGATTTATTTAGAAAAGATAAAATATTTTGGTTTATTTAAAATAAATAAATTTAAAAAATTAGGAAGATTCTGTTCTTCGATTCTTGATCTAGAATCAAGAATCGAACACAACCGTCGTTTTTCTATTCAAATATTTATTCGGATATTTAACTTAATAAGAATTGCTCAGTTCGGTTTAGTTCAGTTTGGGTCTAGTTCAATTTAGTTCAGGAGTTTTGCCCAGCCCTATTCTAAATTAAGGAAGGAGAAAGTCGTGACTGGAAATTGAACTTTGAAAGAGCTTGCAGTTCCTGATTTTAATCAACAACCAATATACATAACATTTTCTACTTTAGATGATACTACCTTTGAATTAAAATTTAGACTAATACATCTCTTGCCCACTTTTCATGGTCTTATAGGAGAAGATCCTCATAAGCATCTAAAGGAGTTTCATGTGGTATGCATGAGTATGAAACCCATGGGAGTGACTGAAGAGCAATTTAAATTAAGAGCCTTTCCATGTTCTTTGAAGGATTTGGTTAAGGATTAGCTTTATTATCTAACCTCCAGAAATATTACCACATGGGATGAGATGATGAGGTTATTTTTGGAAAATTATTTTCCAACTTCAAGGGTAGCCAACATTTGAAAAAGAAGTTTCTAGTGTAAGACAAGACAATAGAGAATCCATACATGAATATTGGAAAAATTTCAAGAAATTATGTGCAAGCTACTCCCATCATCAAATTAGTGAGCAGCTTCATATCCAATATTTCTATGAGGGTCTTCTACCTACTGATCGGAGCATGCAATGTTGCTAGTAGATGAGCTTTGGTGGATAAAACTCCCGAGGCCACGAGGAACTTAATTGCAAATATAGCAGCCAATTCTCAACAATTTTGCACTAGGCTTAATCTCCTATATAAGCATGTTAATGAGGTAAATATTTTATCCATTGAACAACGAATTGTGAGTCTGAATTCTCCTGTTCTTCAAATGGCTGTGGGTGATATGCAAACGACAAAGACTTGTAGGATTTGTTCAGTAGTAGGGCATTCAGCCGATATGTGTCTAACTTTTCAAGAAGAACCCATTGAGCAAGTAAATGCAGTAGGTGGTTTTCCTAAATAGCCGCAATGGAAGTATGAACCCTATTCGAGCACATATAACCAGAGATGGAGGGATTATCCCAGTCTTAGCTATGTAAATCCATAATCAAATCAACACGAATCAACTGATTGATGGGCCTAGATTTTTAAGACTAGGGATAATGGATACTTTTCTATCATAATTCTATAGAGACTATGATTTCATACCCTACAAATTATTAAACTCCTTTTAGAACTTTTACTATTATTCATTTTTAATAAACAAAAATTATTGTTAATTATTTTGGGACCCCTTTTCCCTATAGAGACATTGAATAGAAAGGGGTATTTTGTTTGCCACTGTAATTTTTAAAATGAACGTTTAAATGCCCCTCAAACCCTTCTAGACAACCACTTGCTAAACTTCCAAGTCTGGTATGTCATTAGAAGATATTGTTAAATATCTTGCCACTAATACTTTGCAAATCCAACATGAGACAAACCAATTCCAACAAGAGGCGAGGCAGTATTCAAAGTTTGGACAATCCAATGAGTCAGACTGCAATCACAATTAGTTGGCTGGAGTTATAAAGTTCGAGAAAACTACCCTTGCCAATGGTAGTAAATACGAGAGAAAATACAAGTGCAATCGTCTTGAGGAATGGTAAAGAAGTTCAAAGTCTAGCAAATGCGGTGCCTACATCGTCGGAACTAGAAAATGAGAAAATTGTCGTTGCAGGCAAGAATGTTCTCAATGACGATGATGTACCTAAGCGCAAGTTTTTGCCTCCTTCTGAATATAAACCAGTACATCATTTTCCTCAAACTTTAGTAGAGTCTAGAAAAGATGAGGAAAATAAAGATTTATATGAGACTTTTCATAGATGAGAAGAGAATAGAAAGGGAGGAAACAGAAACTTAAAGGATGTGAGAAGGTAAGAGTTGGGAAGAATGTCTCTACAGTTATTCAAAGAAAACTCCTTACGAAGTGAAAAGATCCAGGTGTGTTTACTATCCTTTGTACTATAGGTGATCCTAGATTCGAGATGGCCATGTTCTATTAATGTCATGCATATTCTATATATGCTTCTTTGAAACTTGGACCTTTAAATAAAACTTGTGTTGTGATTCAATTGGCTGATAGATCTAATGCCTATCCTATATATGTAATTGAGGATGTTCTTGTGTAAATTAATGACTTAGTTTTCCCTGCTGATTTCTATGTATTGATATGGAGAATGGTGATCAAACCACCCCTATCTCATTGGAAAGACCATTCTTAAAACATCCAAAACTAAGATAGATGTTCATAATGGCACAATTACCGTGGAATTCGATGGTGAAATTATTAATTTTAATATCTATGATACCATGGAATTTCCTAGTAATGATAATCCTATTTATTCTATTGATGTGATCGATTATCTAGCACACGAAGTTTTTCAACTTGATGGAAAATATGGATTGGAAGTTGCCATTAGTAAGCATCTTAAGAAAGAGAATGAGGAATTAGCCTTGAATACTGATTTACAGGAAATTATTGCAGCATTAAATGATTTTTTGAAGTTACAGCAGTCATGTAACATTTCTTATATTGCATTGCCAGTTTCTAACAAGAGTCATTTACCCTCTGTTTTGTAGGATCCCACTCCAAATTTGAAGCCTCTTCCCAGTTACCTCAAGTATGTGTTCCTTGAAGATGGGAAAACATTACCATTGATCATTTCCAATGAACTTAGTACACTACAAAAAGAAAAGCTTGTGCAGGTCCTTAAGGAGCATCAGACAACTATTGGTTGGACAATTACGAATATCAAAAGAATTAGCCCATCTACATGCATGCATCATATCTTGTTTGAAGATGGAGTAAGACCTTCCTGTCAATTGCAAAGAAGATTGACCCACCCATGATGGATGTAGTGAAGAAGAAGATCGTCAAACTTCTTGAAGTTGGAGTGATTTATCCTATTTCAGATAGCAATTGGGTTAGCCTTGTTCAAATAGTTCTTAAAAAGATTGGAATATCTATTGTGAAAAATCAAAATGATGAGTTAGTGCCTACCAGTGTTCAGAATGGTTGAAAGGTTTGTATAGATTATAGGAAATTGAATGTCGTAACCTACAAAGACAAATTTCCTTTACCTTTTACTGATCAAATGCTTGAAAAGTTAGCTAGTCATTCTCACTATTGTTTCCTCAATGGTTATTCAAGTTTTTTTTTTTTCAAATTACAATTGCTCCAGAGGATCAAGCGAAGATGACTTTTATATGCCCATTCGGAACTTTTGCATATCGTCGTATACCCTTTGGCATTTGCAATGCTCCAACATCTTTTTTAAAGGTGTATGGTTAGTATATTCAGATTATATTGAGCATATCATAGAAATCTTTGTGGATGATTTCATAATTTATGGAGACTCCTTTGATAATTATTTGTTCTTAAAGGATGCATAGAAAATAACATTGTCCTAAATTCTGAGAAATGTCATTTTATGGTTGAACAAAGTATAGTTTTGTGTCATGTTGTTTCATCTACGGGAATTATGGTAGATAGAGCTCAAATTGATATTATTCAATCTTTACCTTATCCCACTAGCGTGCAGGAAGTTCATTCTTTTCTTCGTCTACCGTGGATTCATCAAGGACTTCTCAAAAATAGCATCACATTTATGCAAGTTGCTATAAAAGGAAGTGGCTTTTGTGTAACACCCCAAATTAAATAAACATAACGCCATGTAAATATAGAATATTAAACGAAATTAAATCAAAACACATAATATCCTAATAGAATTATTTTAAAATGTTTTCTTGAAAATTTTCTTTACTTGGCAACCCGCACACCGTTCAACAACATCCACGTCGACCGACCTAACCTGAAAATTTTAAAATTTGAAGGAATGAGTAATTTATACTCAGTAGGAAATGAGTAACACTATGATCTCGAATGACATATCAAATCATGCATCAAAATAATCATACTGTCATATTTTATCTTTAAATTCCAGTAAGAGCTCATATCATATCATTTGTACCGGATTGCCATCCCATATCATATCATATCATAACTTTTACGAGTATAATATTTAACAACATGAAGAAATAAATTAAACAGGACTAACCACTCGTACATCGTAATCCTACCTCGATAAATAAAACAGTTTTTGAAAAGCCGAATCCAAAATCACTAAAGATCTTTATTTTTGGATAGTGCCGTGTTGAACAGATTTTATTATTTGGTGAAAAGTGAAAACATCTATTGTACTCCTATGATATTTATAAAAACAGAAGGGAATATTGGAGGCCTAGATATATGCAAAATGTCGTGTTCTTCCCTTAACAGCCTCAATCCCATTACTCTATGATGTATTTTTCCCCTAAAATGTCTTATTCTTGTACAATTTACAGTTATTTTCCCTTATCTTATCATCAGGTGGAATCTATCACTATAAATCCCTAAAATCAAGCAATTAAATAATATTAAAAGAAGAATAATTGTCAAGTCTTAACAATCCCCAAAATCAAGAAGACCTACCCTTTTCTTTTATCATTTCTACAAATGTCTATAAGAAAACACAATTCAAATTCCCAAAAAAAGAAAAAGAAAAAAAAGACACTCCATTCACGTAGACACGGCTAAGTGTTAAAAATAAATAAAATGCTAATAAATACCAATTTCTTTAAACGTTAATATCTTAAATTTAGATTATCTGAATCAACTTTTTCTTGGGTCTAAAATACTCTTGTATTTTAGACCCAAGAAAAAAAATACCCAAGAAAAAGTTGATTCAGATTAAATAAGAGCTATTAAACGAGCCCAATATCTATTTATAAAATCTCTTTCTATCAATACTTAATTATTTGGCCTACATAAAATATGAAACGAGAAACTATTTCATTTTTGTCCTCAAATTTTCAAAATATAAAACTGTAAAATACAAGACAAATTTATATTTATTCTAAAATTTTCGGGGTGTTACATTTTAAATTCGATGAGGCATGTAAAAAGGCATTTGATAAGTTGAAGGAACTGTTGACTTTTGCCTCTGCTATCCAATCCCCTGACTAGAACTTTTCTTTTGAGATAATATGCAACGTAAGTAACTTTGCAGTGGGAGCTGTTTTAGGTCAAAGAATTGGAAATGCATCCCATGACATTTATTATGCTTCCAGAACTTTGAACGATGCCCAGAGAAATTATTCTACCACTAAAAAAGAACTTTTTGCTTTAGAAAGATTTTGACCTTATTTACTTGGTACTCAAGTCATTATTTATTCTGATCATGCAGCTCTTCATTATTTAATGGCGAAGAAAGAGGCAAAACCAAGATTAATATAATGGACACTTCTCTTGAGTGACTTTTATTTGGATATTAAAGACAAAAGAAGGACAGAAAATAGTATCCCAGATCATTTGAGTTGTTTAGTTCATGTGGAGGAGAACTCTATTTGTAGGAAACGTTCCCTGACGAGCAATTGCTCTCTGTGAGTGTGGCATTACTTTGGTATGCAAATATTGCAAATTATTTGGTCACTAATATATTTCCTTCTAGTTGGTCTAGGACTAAAAAAGATAAGGTCAATAGTAATGTTAAATATTATGTTTGGGATGACCCATACTTATGGAAGCATTGTGTAGATCAAGTGATAAGAAGGTCCGTTCCTGAAAATAAAATTATTTCTATTCTCACCTTTTGTCATTCTCTTGCTGGTGGAGGCCACTTTGAATCAAGAGGATGATAAGAAAAATGCTAGATTATGGTTTCTATTGGCCGTCTTTATTTCAAGATTCATGTAAGTTATGTGAACATTTCAAAAGTCAGGTAAAATATATCCCAAAGGAATGAGAAGCCACAAAAACCCATACTACTTTGTGAAATTTTTTATATTTGGTGCATTGATTTCATGGGATCGTTCCCTGTATCTTTCAGATATGTTTACATTTTGCTTGCTATTGATTACGTTTCAGAATAGGTTAAAGCTAAGGCTACCAGGATTAATGATTCAAAATATGTTACATATTTTATCAAGTTAACATATTCTTCAAGTTTGGAATTCCAAGAGCTCTAATAAGTGATCGAGGTATCCCTTTTACAATCGAACTGTGGAGACTTTGCTGAAAAAGTACCATATGGCCTTCAAGGTGTTGATTGCCTATCATCTATAGACTAGTGGGCAAGCAAAGGTATCAAATCGAGAATCAAGTCTATCATTGAAAAGACATCTGTCCAAGTTGAAAAGATTGGAGTTTGTACTTAGATGTGCCTTGTGTACATACAAGACTGCATATAAGATGCCCATTGGTATGTTACCTTATTGGTTGGTGTTTGGAAAATCGTGCCACCTTCCAATTGAGCTAGAACATAAGGCTTATTGGGCTATCAAGAATTTCAATATGAAGATGGATGGAAGTGGAAAACATAGAAAGTTACAACTACAAAAATTAGAGGAAATTCGCAATGATACCTATGAGAGTGCAAGGATTTATAAGGAAAAGACGAAGGTTTTCTATGACAAGATGATCGCAAGGAAGGAGTTTAAAGTTTGTCAACAAGTCCTTCTATACTATTCAAGGCTGCACTTGTTTTTGAGCAAGTTGTGTTCTCGTTGGATCGGACCATTTGTTGTTGCTAATGTTTTTCCTTATAGTGAAGTTGAAATTCAAAGTTTAGCAACTTCCAAAGTATTCATGGTGAATGGCCATAGATTTAAATCTATCTATGAAGGTTTCCAAGTGAAGAACGTGACAATATTGGACCTTAAGGATCCAATTTATGCCGGTTAAAGAAGAAAACATTGAGTCAAAACAATAACAATAAACAAAGGTGCTGTTTGGGAGGCAATCCAAGAAGACTTGGTTCCTTTATTGCTTGGGAGGCAATCCTAGAAGATTTGTTTCCTTTTTCTTTTTGCATTTATATTATGGTTATTTCAATCATTTTCTTTACATTTTACATTATATTGTGGACAATGTAAGTTTTATGTTGGAGGGAATTTAAGGTGTTTGAATATAGAAAAAAAATTCAAAAAGGAAAAAAAAATTTGTGGTTTCAACGATTTTTGGTTGTATATGCTATGTGCAAGATTCAATTAAGTTTTTGAAGAATTCATAACATGATTGAATAAGTAATCTTCCAACTCAGGGTTAATTTGTCAAGTTATTTTCCTTGAGGATGGTAGTAACTAAATTTGGTAGACAAAAATCAGTGAGATTTTGAACATTTAGACTGACACATATCAGTCTCACTATTTTCTTTCATGAGAGATATTCTTCCCTAGATTTTTTCTATAGAACTTGTCTTTATTCTCTTCAAGGTCATTTTGATACATGCATGCATGAATATAATTAAGATCATCTTTGTTATAAGCTACATAAGCCAAATAGCCTATCTTGTAATTAATTTTTCTTCCCTTTCGTTGAACCCTTTTGAGCTTTATTAGCTTTTCTTTTCTTTTTTTGTGAACCCATGTTACAAGCTTTAAACCCTAAAAAACAATGCCTTTACCCAAGTCATATAGCTAGTAGAGCATTGTTCATCATTATGATATGTATGGGTGTGCAAGAAAAAAGGTGTGGGGTGTTTGAATTTATGGTAGGGATGACTGGTGAATAAGAGAGAGAGAGAGAGAATAAAAAAGAAAAAAAAGAGAAGAAGAAGAAGAAGAAGAAGTGATGGAGAAAATAGCTTTTAATGTTACAAACTCTCCATGTTCATAAGTCTTCCTAACATTCCAATAAAGGGGTCTATTTATACGAGATAGATGCAGATCGAAGAAGCTATTTAGGGGGAGATTGGCTGTACATGTCTTAATATATTTGAGTTTGAGTTGATTCATTTTTGCTCCACTAGTTTTGATGGTATTTGAGTAAAATTCCTAAATATTTCCCATCTTGACCCTAAACCCTGTTAGAACCCTTTTAAAAGTCCTTATGATTCATATTATGCATGTGATCTGATTGGTGGAGAATGAAAACATATGCAAGCATATGGTAGATCATCTCCATTGAATTGAAGTTGAGCAAAACTCATACCCTTCAAACACATGAGAGAGTCGAGTGCTCATTTCTGTGAGGGTCTAAGCATTTAGTTTACTCCATCATCGAATGAAAATGCTTACTAAGTAATTATAAGTTGTTTAAGAATGGTTATTCATTATATATTATGTGTTTTAAAGAGTTTGGTTGTTCTATGTTGACGGTGTTGCAACCTTGGTGTTATTGGGAAAGTAAATTTAAGTTTTGCCCGATGAAGAACAAAAGTTAAGTGTGAGAGAATTTGATGAAAATGTAAAATGTCATATTTTTCCACCCTTAATGCTTAGGCTTTTATAATTATTTGGTGCCTAAGTGTAGTAATTATTCTTATATTTTGATTTAGAATGCAAATAGAGGCTTTAAATGCAAAACAGAGTTAATTAGGCGATTCTATACAATTTCAATATTGCTTCGTAATTTAGGCATAACTCTCTTATCTGAGCTTCGACTAAGATGGTTTCAAATGATACAGAATGACAAGAAATAGTTCTACGACTTTCATATTTCAGTTCTAGGAGAAACTTGAAGCATCATGGTCGAAATCGGGCCTGAATTTGCTGCACCTGCACTGCTAACTTTTTGGAATGTCCCTAGCCTACAATTCTAATCGGTGGATTTGACGCGATCTATTTTTGGAAGTTCCCAAATCAATTGCATGAAAATTCCAGCTGAAAACACCAGTTCCTAGTTGTATTAGGACTTTATTTTATTTTCAATATTTTCCTTAACCAGTCAGACTTAGATACAGTTACATTACGATAATATTTGAAGAGATTGGGTAGGTTTCAAAGACTAAAAAATGTGGAAAGTGGGAAAAGAAAAGAATTAGGAGACACACGCCTCCATTCCCACCTTCTCTCTTTTACTTGTTTAATTTTCATGTGTGGCTAAACTTTTGTACTTGGTTGAATGAAATTGAAGCCTCGGAATCAATAAAACGGTGAGATCAAAATTGTTTTCATCTTTCAATTTTTGTTTTAAGAATCTCTACTATATATATTTACATGATTGTTGCATTTAATTGCTAGGATGCTTACAAGTTTATTATTTGTGCAATCTACTATTGGGTTAAATATAAAATCCATAATAGTTTGTTCCTTCTAACCTGTAAAGCAATTAAGATTTAATGGTTTACTACGTTAGAAATTATTAAATCTTGGGAAGAACGCTTAGCTAAACTAAAAGCAACTAATTGCGCTTGCATTGTTTATTTTCATCAATCTCTCTAATTCAAAGGCTATTATCAGATTAAACCTTTAACGTTTGTCTTGGGTTGTTTAGTAATTAGGGCTAATTCGATTTTTTGTTTTCTAATTAACTAGTTTGTTCTTTTGATTAATTCCAATACTTTAATTTGACTTGTTCGTAGTTGCTTTCTTCAAAAATTGTTTTTGTTATACCAGAACCCCCCCCCCCCAATCCTTGTTTATAGCAGAAAACTAAGCTAGATTCTCTCTGTGGGAATGATCCTTACTTGCATACTACATATGTTTTTAGGAATATAAGTTTTATTTTTTGTTACCTGCGACAGTACAATATCTTGCCTAGTGAGTTTTGAAAGTCTTTGCTTGATACTGCCTTTATGGGTATATCAGCTAGTTGATCTTCAGACTAATGGGAATCGAATTATTTTTGCATCGAGATTCTCCTAGTAAAATGTTATCTACTTCCAACTATTTGGTTCGGTCATGTTGAATTGGATTATGAGCTATAACAATAGTAACTTTGTTGTCATAGAATAGATCTATCTCGAAAGTAGGGGTAAAGCCAATTTTAGTAAATAACTCTTGATCTTGAAAAGTTCACAAAGTCCTTTTGCCATTCCACGAAATTCGAAGTGACAATACCTTTTGTTTCTTACTTTTCTATGTAACAAGATTGTACTATCAAATGTGAAATAACCTAAGGTGCATTTTCTATTTGTAGGTTTCTAACCCAATCTGTATCTGTATAGCCCTTCACTTTTAATTGATCTATATGTTCTACATTGTTCTCTATTATGCATTTGTATTCTTTGAAGACATAAGCCCCTTTCTTGGTAAAGACTTTAGGTATTGAAACATTAGAGTCACAACATTCATGTGGTCTTCACTAGGATTATGCATAAAGTACCTCACCACACTTATAGTTTATGCAATATCTGGACGAGCATTAGCTTACCAAAAAAACCTTTGTTATCTTTCTTTATACGTTGGAACTTATTCTGGATATTTCCTAAGATGGTGATTTTTACAATTGGAGCATCCACTGGTTTTCACTCCAACATTCCTACATTAGTTAATAAGTCCAACACATACTTTCTTTGGGAAAGAATTATACCTTGCCTTAAACTGGGCACTTCTATTTCTAGATGTATTTGAGTCCTCTATGTTTTTCATTTCAAACTCAATTGTCAACTCTTTCTAAACTCTTGATATTTCATCTACATAAACTATCAAAGCAGTTACCTTGTCCAAATTAAGCTTTAGAAATAATTTATGATCTAAGTTGCTTTGTTAAACAAAATTTCTTCATTGCCAAGCTAAACCTCCCAAACCACATTCAAGTTGATTGTTTTAGTCCATATAGAGCTTGTTGCAATTTGCATACCTCTTTGGTGCCTAAGGATGTTATGTAACTTGGAGGGAGGCCCATGTACATTTCTTCTTTGAGATTGCTATAGAGAAAGATATTTTTTACGTCAAGTTTATGCAGTGGCTAGTTAAGATTGGTTGCAAGACACGATAATATCCTGACGATGATTATTTTTGTTACCTGCATAAAAGTTTCTTGGTAGTCCACTCCAAATGTTGAGTATACCCATTTGCCACAAGCCTTGCTTTGTACCTCTCGATAGATCCATCTGCCTTGTGTTTGATGGAGAATACCCATTTACATTCCACTGTTTTCTTCCCTTCAGGTAATGGAACTAGTGTCCACATGTAATTTTGTAGTAATGTCCCCATCTCTCTTCTTTTATCGTTTGAGACCACTTTAAGGAACGTACATGTACAAAGGCTCTTAGGGGTTCTAATAATCCTCATAGATATATAGGTGGCAATTGGGTACCTTGATCTTTGTTCTTCAATTCTAAAGAATATTGATTCAGTGGCTTGCCATGATTTTGCCTGAAATATAATCCGTACCTAGTAGTGTTATCTAAGTTATTAATATTTGAAGGTGAGTCAAGAGTGCTTATCTCAGGAGATGGGTCTGCAGATACTGAAGAAAGGGAGAAATTTAGTTCAGCTTCTCAAAACATCTCTTCTTTGAGCTGTAGACTGCTGTGCATTCAGCTTTTTAGACATATTTATTTGTAATGTATTTGGTTCAGTCAGTTTCTCTAGCTCTATTTCTTTTTATATTCGACCAGTTAAAGTGCAACAAATTTTGGTCTTCATTATGTGTCTTTCCCTAAATAGAAAAACTGGTAGTTGGGGAAAAATGTTGTCAGATTCCAAGAAGGTGATGTCCATAATCACATAGATGTGTTTCGTAGAGAGATCATAGCATCGGTATTCGTTCTAGTGTACACCATAGCCCAAGAAAAGATAGCGGAGTGTGCAAAGGTCAAGTTTCGTTTGTTGGCTTTCATTAAGATGCACATAGAACACACAGCTAAATACTCAAGGAGGGAGCATTAGTATGGTAGGTAGAGTCACACGAGATTCTAGGGCCTGTCCTATAATTTAAGACTTTGGATTGCATTCGGTTGAGTAGATATATTGTTGTGGATATTACATCAGGCCAGTAGTTGGTCGGGGCATGAGCTCCATGGAGTAAAGTACGTGTTGTCTCAAGATTATGGAGATTCTACAGGTAAGCTAATAGTGTAAGAAATAGTTCGTGCATGAACGAACGAGATGGGGAAATTCAATGATTATTACATTAAGAATTTGTTTACTTTGAATAGCTGCTATTGGCTTACAGTTCTTTTATCATCAATTGAATTCATGACTTATTCTGCTTTCGAGAGATTTAAAAAGGTTTAACACGTCGTTACAATTATCATAAAACTGATAGAGGATATAAATATGCTTGCATATATAGATATAGTAGGCTCATATGTAAAAATTGGTTGTATTTTTCACTAAGTGAGATTATTAAATAAATTAGGGATATTGGTCATAAAAAATTATTTAAATATCGTTAACTACAAGAATTGGGGTTAAAGTGCAAGAATGAGCTGAATTTCTAATCCCAATATCGTCATTAAGTTGAGCTTTTCTTCAAAACTTGTCAAGTCACTTTTACTTGCTTATTTAGAAAAGATAGTGTAATTCAGTTGAAAACATCCTAATCTTTAATTCTATATCTATTTGGTTCAAAATTAAGAGATTGAATTCTATTAAATACGTAATTCTCGTGATAACGATACTATATTTATCATTTTATTACTTATCCAGGATACTAAACACTCGATGAATTTTATTACAGCAAAAATATGCACACTTTATTACCCAGGTTGATTCCACATTTTTATTTTTCCCAGCCTACTTTGGTGAGGTCAATGGTCTGCCCGAAGAATCTTATTGCTACTCAATCCCCTGTCCTTATGTTCCATGAGATTTTGACCTCTTCAAATTACACCATAAATGGCTAGCTATGTACTCCCGCCTTGTTGTCCACAAGTACTGGAAAATGTTGATGAGCCAGTCCTCCAACACTTTCCCAAGATACTACCTCAACAGTAGCGGAGCTAGGGGTTTTCATTTGTGGGATCAAAAATTAAGATATAAATTTTAAAAAACAAAATAATATTATTAAAAATAAATCATTATCGTTGACCTTCAAAAATGGGCCAACAGATGTTGTTCGAAACAATGTACACTTGAACGTATTTTGCAGATGAAGAAAATGTAAAGTAGCGAGCAGTTTTTCATGTGGAGACATGTAATGCTCTCTTTTTTGTTCAAAGATTCATATCTTAAAATGTTGTAAGAACAGCTATTCATAATGACCAGGCCGACGTGGTTACCGTTAGATCCGATCCACGTGGTTTGATCTGCTAGACCTTGGTGTTACATCAACCTTCATCACATTAATATCATTGACAAGCATTTGACAAATAGTCAGCCACTCTATATCCCTAGGCTGATATTTCTGACATATATTTAATAAAAACATCACATCAATTAGTTCCTAAGATATGCTTCTCAAACCCTCTGGGTTTCGAGGACCTCGGGTACTAAGAGGTTTTACAAAAATGAGTAATGCACTTTAGATGATCAAAGACTAGAACTACTTTAGAGAATTGTAGTAAAATGACCTTAGTGTTTAGTGTAGCGACCTCGATAGTTGACCTTTTCTATAACTCCTCCTTTACTCTTGACCAAATGCTACGAGTATGATTATGGGGCTACCATGTGGACCTCATCAAGAGCATTACTTATGATCAGTAACAATAGTCCTCCAAGTCTATGTATAGTCATTCATATGATATATAGAACTTATATTTTATAAGGAAGAATAAAAGTAAAATCTTTTAGCGGTGTCACATTACAGTCTCCCAAATCTAATTTGCGAGCATTCGTGTGGAGATTAGAGTTCTTGTTTAACTGATGTGACTTGGAGCTGCATTTGGAGAGAGACATTGTCTGAACCAATGTTTATCTGTTCTGAGGTTGTAGTTATGCGTATATATCGAAGTTCTGAGCTTCGGTAATGTAGATGAGGTGGTTAGGAATTGCAGACGTTGTACAAGGTCAACTTTGGAAAGTGCAAGGCGTTATCGAGCGTTGTGCTTAAATGATTAGCCATTTGAATACGTAGATGATTTGTTATATAACAAAACATTGGAGACCCTCTAAAAGATTTCACATGGATAACTATATGAGTGTCAGTGGTTAATCTCTAACGTTCAGTAGTGGAATTGGTCCTTTGACCTGAGGTGGTCATAGTGCATTGTATGATGACAGTCATGCTTTGACGTTGTTGGATATTGCTCTATCAAGGGCCGCTAATACGACATTGTTCGGATATGTCAAAAATCATATGAAGGTTGTAAATAACCGATAGATGATTCATTACTCTTAGATAGTGAGAGATTATGATCAACATTTCATTCAATTAAATCGATAATGAAATCTTTGGCCAAGTTATACTCAGAAGTCATAAAAGAGTTTTCGAAGACTTAATAGTGAAATGAAAGATATAATCGATAATCGGGATTGACACACTTTTATATCTCCTAATTGATCGAATCATATTGACTAAAGAATTATAGTTTCATAGTAAACAAATAAGTTTGGTTTTGTCATACCACTTGACATTTCCGATTATATGTATTGTCCTGACACATTATTAGATGTCAATCTAGGACGACGAGTGTGAATTTGTGATAAATTAAAAGGGTGTTTTAATTTATCAATTTTGATTAGATCAAAAAAATACTTCACGTTGTTAGGTATCGTGATCAGGAACCTAATGGGTCACACGCAAAAAGAGAATTGAAATATTGTAATTTGTTAATTAATTAATTTAACAAGTGTTAGATAAATTAATTAATTAAGTCGGTGATTTATATGTCCGAATTAATTAATTAATTAAATTAATCAATTCATGGATCAGATTTAATTATATAAGTTAATTAAATATTGGACCGAGTCAGGCTAAGTCCTTTTGGAGCTAGGGTTTACAGTTTGTAGAGAATTCATTCTTGTTAGCATGAGAGAAGCTGGCCTACAATCTTGTTCTCTGTATGAAACTTTATTGGAGTCTGGACAATTGGACAACAGTGAATGACAGATCAAGCTTACTAGAACAAAGGAAAAGCAAAAGTAAAGGAGTTTGCAGATCTAGAAAAATGTATAACTTTTATCATAATTTCTATCTAAAGACGAAGAAGATACTTGGTGGGAATTGAAATTTGTTTTTATTTTCACTGTGCATGATAAACAAATTCCCAACAAAAACTGCATGCAAACTTTAATACGTCGAATGTACGATATTAGATTTGGAGAGATTTGCTTCATGAAGATACGCTATATAAATATAAGAATTTTCAGCAAAACATTTAGCTTTCGTATAGCTCGAGCGGTCTATTCCCTTGCAAATTTCCTTCAAAAGCAATCGATATACACAGAGTACACCCAATTCTTCTCATAATGATACAGAGGTGTATCTATATCTTGGGTATGACTTAAAAAGAATGGACCATATACTATATTATTTGAAACAAAAGCTCTTAAATTGTATTCATCACACACCTTTCCAAATTTTGTTGGCTTTGGATGATAGTGATGCATGATTTACACCAAATCAGTTCATTGTTTTCACATATACTCATCAAAAAGCAAAAGCACCAATAACCTTACACCTTGTTTATAGCTTCATGGTTCTCGACCTATGCCATGTAATCGTCAACTAATTGAAATTAAACCCTTGTCTGAGCCCCAATTTTAGAGAAAAATAGGCTTTAAAGTCTCTAGTTATTTTATTTTATTTGAATTCAGAAAACTTGTGATTGAAAATAAATTTAGAAAAAAAAATGAATTTAAAATAATTATGTTGAGACATGGGCCAATTTTCATAAGAGTAATGCTATTCGTAGTCGCTCACTGCGACAGTCACCTTACGTGGCATACACATGATATGTGATTATTTAATGCATTAATATGGTAGTTTTTTTATTCATTAATGAATCAAATAATCACCTGTCATGTGTATGCCACGTATGACGACTGCTGCAGTGAGCGACTGCAAATAGCATTATTATTTTCATAAAAGTAATGCTATGTAGTCCGATTGAGATTGCACCCACAATCTAAACGCTACTAGTGTAACTTTTTAAGTGAAAAATTAAATGGCTCATCTAATTCATTTGATTTAGATTTAACCTATTATATCAAAATGGGGTTGCAAGTTAAATAGCATTAAAATAAACTTCAATTAAATGATTGCATCATCCACAGAAAAAATAGAATTAATTGTATTGAGAAAGAACCATGATCTGGATTATCCTTGATCTCCACAGATTGCTTGTGACCCTTTGGCCTCGATCTTCCCGCTCACTCTCAATCCATTGCTACTAACCACGATGGTTCCAGGCTAACATGATCGTCTAACTGTAACTCTCCTTCTGGATTCATTGCTATCCTAATCAGGAAATTCCCAGTCACGAGGATTGATCAACGACACACACCGTGGTGAACAGGACTCTACTACTGCCATTAGGGTATTTATATACTGCGTCACATCAATTTCAGGTATTTTTTTTGTCATTCTTCGAATTGAATTAACATTTAGATTACTAAAATCTGTGAATTGACGGAGGTATGTTTATTGTTCCCAGATTCGGGTGATTGGGCAAATTTTATTTTATTTTTTCGCTGCAAAGCTAAATTAGTGGCTTTCAGATCGTTTTAAAACTTTTTAATGAGGAATTTCATGGAATTTCATTATTTATTGTGACAGAATTAATTAAGTGAACGCAGTAAAATAAAAATGTTGTGAATTCTTGTGTCCATTATATAGGTGCAATAATTTATACTTGATAATTAGAACTGGTAATAGAGACTGTACCATGTATCCATAAAAATTGCTATTCTCTTATGAAGTGGTAGAACCACAGAAGTCATCTAGTTTATTGATATTATAGTCCAAAAAAAGATCAATTGGCCACTTCACAATTATATCCGGGCAAAACTGACCCTCAGAACATGATATTTCAGACATAGGACCTTATTAGGAAATTCTGTTTCACCTTGCACTTTTCTGTTGAAAATGTTATACCTGCATTATGGTTGTCTCTGAAGCTGCATTGGTTAGATCGAATTGTAGCTTTGGAATTGGATTTAGAAATGTTATCTTTCAGATCTAATTGATTTTCCATGAATTTTAAGTCCCAGGCTTAATTTAAGGCCACCAAAACATAGCTTAAATCGATTCGTTAATCATTTTCCTTTGTCATTATGGTCCAACCATATCATCAATTGCTTATTTTTTGGAACTAGAAACAAACTCTTTTCGTTGGATCACAAATCAAAGTAGTCAAGATAACTTCAATTATGATTCTCTTTCCACCTGCTTTACTGATTAATCTAGATCTATCACTGTTTTCCTTAGCATTGTTATTACTCAATCAGTTATTTCTCTTTTAAGTCTATCAAATTGTCTTCTGGTTACTGATAAATAAGGATAAAGTTTAAGATGACGTTTGATATTAGGCTGTGGCACTCATTATCAAACCAAACCATGCCATGTCTATGTATGGTATCTATAGCATTCTTCTTCTTTTTCAACATTTTCTGTATAAATTGTAACTTTTGGGTTATCTTATTGATCCATATAGATATCCCTTGGGTGAAATAAAAAATAAAAAAATGTTGTTACTCCCACTAAATGTTGAACACTTTCGAATCATTGATATGCTAAACTTTGGGAGGGTTTGTTGCAGGGACGTGAAAGTTTTTAAAATTGAGTTCTAGAAAATGTTATGCGTCAATCTTTGTGGCACAGGAACTTCAACTACGATAGCATGTCCCTGTCTAACGCTTGTTGGACTGTGGACACGTGTCGAATATTAACATTCTTCGGACACTCTGTCATGGTAATTTTTTCTTTATAAAAGAATATTATATATTTGTAGCTCAAAGTTTTTATTAAATAATAAATAGGTACTCATATTTAAAAGATTTCGAAAAGAAAAATTAATACAAGTACAAAATTAAACTTATACTATATAAATGAAGAATTTTAAAGAATTTAATTAAGGTGTCGACAACGTGTCGTGTCAGTATGTTTTGAAAAAAAGCATATCGGCTTTTTCCAATTGGTGCTTAATAGACATCAATGATAGTATACAAGTTAATGATATAAATGTACAGGACAATTAAGAAATCAAGAGTGTTGCTTTGAACTGGAAATATTAGATCCTATAATCTAGTGCTAGCACACTTTGTTAACCCAGTCCCACCTTTTGAGCTGTTCAAGAAATGAATGTATGCACAGCTTTGTTCTCCATTGCTGTTAACAAGGAGTCACACGAGCTCTTTTTGATGTACAAGGAAGTGCATACCCTGCTATTTATGCTATAATGATCTTTGATGCTTGGACTCTACGAAATGGTAGGAGTACTGATGCGGACATCCATTTATTATTTATTTTCTATTTGGACTGTTAGTTATATTCTATTTGGATTATTATTTATGTTTTTGTTATTGGGTTTGTATAGTGGGTTTGGCCCAAACCCTTCTCTTTAGGGTTTTTGTTTTGCTATTTATTTCTGTTTTGTTGCGTATTTGAGACAGTTGATGAACGATGAAAATGAATGATATGTTTGTGCCTCAAGTTTTCCTTCCCCTTTCTCCCTAACTTCTCCGGGTTTCTTTCCCCCTGCTGCCGTCTTCTTCTTCTCTTCCTTTTCTCTTCTCCTTCTTGCAAAGGTTCTGCAATTCTGCTTCTTCCCCGCTGTTTTATTCTCTGCTGAAATCTTCTTTATCCGGCATCAAAGTGGTATCAGAGCTAAAACTTGAGAAATTGTTCACTTATATTCCAGAAATGTCTTCCCATCATCTTCACAAAACACTAGACTTGTGCTCCTCATACCAGATTACAATTGTATTGTCCAAATTCAGTCACAACTGCCAAGTTGGGTAATCTTTTTCATCCATTGTCCAACAACCAGCGCCACCAAAACCGATTATACACTAACTACCATACCAATCCATAACCCACTATCCCTAATCTCCTTAACCAACCTCTATTGCCTCCAACCGTCGAAAATTCCAACCCAGCATCAAGCCTTTTCGTAATCCATAGGTCCTACCACCGTTAAATTGCCACCAGACAATACCACAAAACCCATCTCTCAAAATTACCAGATGTCACACCCCCGTAGTAGCCAACAAATCCGACAATCAACAGGCCACTACTAAAATTCCAAACTCAACATATAGCAACGCATCTCGTGCATTGGGTTATTTCTCACACCCACGACCCACCGGTTCTGCCACCACGTTGCCAACCAACACAACCTAACCCACAGGAAATCCAATTACAAAATTAAAAAAAAAAAAAAAAAAAAAAAAACCCCCCCCACAAAAAAAAAAAAAAAAAAACGCCGCCCACTACCCAAAACTCCCTACACCTTCGATTTAAGCCACCGTCTCAACCACCACTCCGTGCTGGCAGAATCCACCATCGCCGACTTCATCTCTAAGCCGAACCTGTGGTCAATCCACCGCCAGCTGCCCTCGACCTGTGACCCAGGAAGACAACAGAAGAATTGGGCCCCAAATTTTGGAGCAAAGGGACGTCGGCCTCTATTTTTATCCTCTGCCTCCGTTGCATTTGGGTTTGTTTATGTTTATATAAGTGTAATTTGATTATTAAAAAAAAAAAAAAGAAAGAAAGAAAAGGGGACAGAAAAGGGAAAAGAGAAAATCATTAAAAAAAAAAAAGGTATTTTCTATTATTTACAGGTGCATCTTTTATTCTGGTTGACCACTTGATCTGAGTTGGCTACTTCGACGAACGAAAGGGAAGTTCCTGTTTTTATTTATTATTGGTTTATATTGTTGTTTTGTTTAAAATCGCATCAATTAAATTTTTGTGCTGCTGCTGATCTAGTTTTTACCTAAACTCACGTAATTGGATCCATTAACCTCGTTAAATCTCACTTTTACCTTGCTTATTTTACATGATTAGGGTTTGACTAGTCTTTGACCCTTGCTTTGTTATTTTACATATACAAGCAGTATTAGCTTGTTATATTTGGATTTTAATCCCAAAATTTAAATTTAAAAAAAAATAAAAAAATAAAAAAAAAGCTGTTTTTGTTCATTGATCTCTCTATTGCATGTCATTAAGCTGCTATTACAGTGCATGTAGTTACATATTGGTCGTCTTGTCACTTCTAGCTCCAGTACCTTAAACATGAACCCCTTACAATTCGATTCACTCACCCCACAAATAGCGGCTATTCAAACCCAAATGACCGCTACTCTTGAAGAAAGTAAGACCCTATCTGTTAGTTTGAAAAATTTTAAACAAATCCCTCATTCGATAGATGTCCATAAATCTAAAGTGTCCCATAATAGACATTATCATTATCAACATGATGATCAAAAATGCTTTAGACACGATCGCAGGGATGGGGGTCAGATTTGTGAGCGAGAACGAGATAATTTTGAAATTCTTACTCAATGGAATGCCTTTAAACAAGGAAATCAACTAGTGACTGAGTATATCGCACAATTTGAGAAATTTCGATCCAAATGTCATTTAATTGAGAATGAGACCACGACCTTGAGTAGGTTTAGCCAAGGTCTGAGAGATGATCTTAGGCGTGAGCTTTTCCTTCGAGGTATCACTACTCTTGATCACGCTTACTCTGTAGCTCGAGATTATGAGCTGATTATTAGTACTCCATATGAAAAGCGTGGTCATCGTCGTTCACCCATCTCATTAGCGTCGTCTCACCATAAGTCTATCATAAAGCCTTCTCCGTCTAATGTTCCTTCCATTTGGAAAAATAATTGTAAAAATCGTGATAGTCCAAGACCTTCTTCTCTATGTAGAAAGCGTATTGACAATCATCCTTTGGTTTCATTGGCTCCACTTCCTCCCGTTAAGTCCCTTCTATGACCTCCCCCTTCTAATGTTTGTCCAATCTTGGAAAATAAGGGTAGAATTTCTGAAACTCCAAGGTCTTCTTCTCACTTGCAGTGCGTCAACTGTAAGGACTTTGGTCACATTTCTTCCAAATGTCTTAATTGAACCTTAGTCATTGAAGAACGAAAGAATGTAATAAATGAGCCGTTAGAAGATCTAGTTTATGAACCTAAAATTGAAGATTTTGATGACTTGGATGATAGTGAGACACTTCCTTAGGTGGAATCCAGACTCTTCCCGAGACTTTAGATACTATATCCCTTATCTCCGACAGTTCTCGATCACATGTTATATGTCATACCCTTACCCAAGTTAAAGAGCTTGATGATGTCACTAGTCACCCTTGGAGAATTCAGTCGCCTGTGGTTAGCACTAAATCAAAATTCTCCACTACTGAGCAACCTCAAACTGATGTTCAAAACAAAATTGCTAACCAAAATCTTGGCAATTTATTACAGTTTCTAGTCCGAAAAATCTTGAGAATTGGGACTTGATCCCCCAACCGTTCAAGTTGCATTTAACAATCTTGTGAACTAGTCTTTAGGTCTAAATCCCTTTGAAGTCATCCATGGTTGTAAATCTAGGAAATCTTTAGATCCTATTCCTATGCACCCACATGCTTGATTGTCTATGTCAGTTGAGGTAGTTGTATCACATTTTCATAGCTTGCATATTGAGACAAATAAACAATTTGAAGCAAGTAACGCATTATATAAACCTCGAGCTAATTGGCATAAATAACATTTTGAATTTGTTATTGGGGATTATGTTATATTGCAAGATCGTAATGCTGGTCCTTTTAAAATTTCAAAGCATGTTGGTCTAAATGCATATGTCAATGACCTTTTATAACATTATTACTACCACCGTATTTTATTTGTTATGGACTTCAATGCTTACAAAGGCTATTTTAACCCCTCTGATGACTCGTTTCTACCTCCACATGAGAATTCCCACATTGAATCTTTTGCTATGTCCACTTCAATCCCACCTATCATGGCGCACAAAAATAAAATTAATGTTATTTTAGATGAACAGATTGTGTTAACCAATGATAGAGAGATTTAGTGCTTTCTTGTTCGTTGGATGGATCGACTTGATTCTGGCAGCACATAGATTCCCAAAGAGAGACTTCAGCGGCGTGAGCTAAATTCATTGGAGCTTTATAAGAGTCGACAAAATCCTCATTCGCCTAAATTATCTTGGTCAGCTCATATTTTTGCGGGTAATTTGCAATTGGCGTTGTCATCATTTGTGGAATTTCGATATTTGGTTCGTCAGAAAGATCGTCCCCCAAGTATGACTTGGAGCCTTTAGCATCAGATTCATTGCAACATTTTGATTTATACACTCGACGGGGCCTAGTTTTTCTCCCACCCCGGGAGAGTTGATGCGGACATCCATTTACTATTTATTTTCTATTTGGACTATTAGTTATATTCTATTTGGATTATTATTTATGTTTTTGTTATTAGGCTTGTATAATGGGTTTGGCCCAAACCCTTCTCTTTAGGGTTTTTGTTTTGCTATTTATTTATGTTTTGTTGCGTATTTAAGACAGTTGATGAACGATGAAAATAAATGATATGTTTGTGCCTCAAGTTTTCCTTTCCCTTTCTCCCTAACTTCTCCTTCTTCTCCGGGTTTCTTTCCCCCTGCTGCCGTCTTCTTCTTCTCTTCTCGTTCTTGCAAAGGTTCTACAATTCTGCTTCTTCACCGCTGTTTTATTCTCTGCCGGAATCCTCTTTATCCGGCATCAAGTACCCATGTTGGACACGACACGACATAGGTACGGGTATGAGATATATATTAGATCCTCCAAATTTCAACCGGACACTTCGCCATTTTTTGCTTCTTCTTTTTTCTTTTCCTTTTCTTTCCCGTTTCTACTCTATAAACCCAGCACCGCTTCCGAGAGGGTGGAGAAATGTGACGTCACTAGGTTTTCTCTTCTTCTTCTTTCTTTTTTCTTTCCCTTTTCTTCCCTTATTCCTTCTTTCTCTCTCTGTATCAGCAGTTTAGGGTTTTGCTTGTATGAAATGAAAATGGGTTCCATATAATGCTACTTAGTGCTCCACTAAGTCCAAATTGCAATCGAGTCCCTCATTTTCTATTTTATATAACATTTAATAATTAACTTCATATAATTGAAAGCTAAACCCCAAAATTCTCTTTTATTCGTCTTAACCTCTTATTGAATACTCATTTCTTTATTTGTAAACAATTGATTTTAGTATATTCAAATTGACATTTTAGGTTAGAAAAAAATTGACGTTTGAAAGACGTATTCATGTACCCATGTTCGAATTTGATTCTTTTTAACCATGTCTTTGTATTTTACATTTTTGAAAATAAAAGACCCGACACTTAGATACGTACTCGTATCCGAGTCCGAGCATCATAGATATTGATCACTTTCATGACAATAAAATATGGTGCCTTACACGATTATCATCTGAAACTCCATTACAATAGCAACAACAGGATGCACATTATTCTAAATAAGCTTGAAACCGGTAACATGAGTCCTCTTTTCCCCTCTCTATTCGATCCAACACTATCAAGTATGACTAATTGAATCAAACATCATGGCATAAAACCAAACTGGTTATGGTAGGATTATGAGTTCAATACGTATATACAATTTGTGAACTTGTGAATAAAACCTTGATTATTTTGTAAACTAAGCATTATAACATTCTTCTTTTATTCATCAAAAACATTTTTACTCGTTAATATCCCGTTAAAACTTTTTTGTCTAATATAAATACCCACCCCAAATAAAGACTTACATACTTTGACAGGTGTTAATCCAAATCAATTGTTTTTCTTATCTTTATGAAATCACTTCATAATCTTCACTTTCAAAATTTAGATGCTTCTATTACAATTAGCTTTTTTGATCTTCAATAGAGTTTGACCGATTCGCACGATGTACTTTACGTGTTCTATTAAATAATTTCTAGAAATAACAATGAAATTGTACTTTTAGTTTCTATCCTTAAAGTACATTTATTTAACTTGGTTTAGATCTATACTTTCTTTTCCCTTGCACAATATATCTTGTAATCCCTGTTTCCAAGTAAATCATTTTACTTCTCAAATGTTCCTCCCTAGGGCTCCTGAATTACCTTCTTGGTTTCCTGTTTTGCTAGCTTATATTTTGTAAAACCTCCATGCATTATCCTTAATTTCCACTAGAACCTTCTAGTTCGACCACTGTGTTTCTTTATTAGGTAGGTTTTTACCCTTAAAATTTCCTATGACTTTCTTTGCTAGGTTCCTAACGAATGAGCCACTTGATTCCCTGTTTGGTTATCATTCCATTTACATCTAACTTTCGTTCTTCAAAAATTTATCCTTGAAAGTCCCTTGTATTCAGCCTACTTTTTCAAAAATAATATGTACTCTTTCATATCTTGATTTACATTATCTTGCTATTTTTTTCTTTTCTCCATACATGCATACTGAAGTTTATAGATTGTATACCCAAATTTTTTGCCTTCTTTATTATCTATTCCACATCTTGTAAGTTGACTTCATTCTACGCATCACATCTACTATTTGTAGGATTCTTTAGTTTCCCTATATTCCAAGTTCCTACTGAAAATCTATTACCTAAATTTACATTTTTACCATCCCGAGATTAGTTCTTGGTATATCCAGGTACTGTGTGTTGTTTCCTTCAATGCGTATGCCCTAGCTGATACTTGCCAAGTCTTCACTATACTTTGGGTTTGATGAAATCCATAACTGGTATTTACTGACCAAGGAAATGATGTGAAGGATTTAATTGTAAGTTGGCTGTCAACTTACACAACCTTCTTATATCCATCGTTGAGACTTGTTATTGGGAACATTGCCAGAGTTATTGTGATGCAGGATGTAATAAGAGAATTATAGGAGAAGGGGAAAGGGGAGATAAGAAGAGGGGAAGATGAAGAGAGAAGAAATAAGAGGGAAATATCAATTTATTTCATAATCAAAGGTTGTTCCAATTACATTGCATAGAACCCTTTGTATAGGGTTTAAACTAATGCTAGTTGAAATAGAAAAATACTCTAAATAACTGTTTCCTAAAATACGCATTAAAATTGGAAATTAAATATAATAATATCCCTTCTCATTCTCCATCATATTGTTTTGAAATTTGCCAAATAGCTTCACTCTCTTGGTCGATCAAGTTACAAGACATCCTTACACTAACAACCCCCCTAGCACTCGCACATAGAGACGAGATAAAAAAATCTAATTAAAACAACTGAATATTGAAGGAACCTACACAGAGATTACAATAACATTTTTAAACTTTCATCCTTTATGTCTCTAGTTGTTTTCTCTTTTCTCAGTAACATAAATTTCCAGTTACATGGAAACTTTTGTTTTGATATTAGTAAGCGTATTTCAAGTTTAGATTAAGATTTAGCATTAAAGAATGAGTAATTTTAGGCAGTTCAGCACAAAAGATTCTATGTCTAAGAGGTATGGATTTATGATGTTGAAATTTGTTTGCTCAATTATGATTAGCAAATCAGTGCCAGTAACTGCACTGAAAAATCATTTCTGGACCCACAGAATTATAGTACAATGGTGGGATCAAAATCCATTGGAGACCCTTTATTTACGACGGAGAGCCAACCTGCTGGTGAACATTTTGAGAATTCTGACACCAAAAGACCCATGCCCCAGTGTTTGCCGACATCGCCTGATCACCAATCTCCCAAAAGTACTTCTGGGAATGGCCATATTGTCTATGTTCGTAGAAAAGCTGAAACTGAATTTGGTAAAACAAGTTCTTGTGTCAATCAAAATGATGCTATTGTCTGTCCACATGGAAGGAAATCTAATGACCAGGGTAAAACAACTCAACAAAATCCCGAGATGAAGGAGCCTGCAACCTTTATCTCAAATTCTCCATCAATTCAGACGGTTTCTGCATCAGGCTTGTCTGTAAAACATTGTGTTTCTCCTTCTCATGGAAAGTCAAATAATATCTCATCTCCAGCAAATATTAGCTATGTTCATGTTAATTCTGCCAATTCTTTGTTAGATAATCCAAAGAGAGTGAATGTCAAGCACTGGGAAGAGAGATATTGCCAATTGCAGAATTTATTAACAATTGTGGATCAACCAGATCAAGATGATTATGTTCAGAGTATGACTTTTAGTTCTAATAAAGCAGCTTTTGATTTTCTTCATTATATATTTTTTAACATGGATTTTTCTCATTTAAATTGGATAGTGCTTCGATCACTTTCTTCAGTTGAGCTCAGCAGGCATGCTGTTGAGCTGGAGAAAAGGTCAATTCAGCTTTCCTTGGAGGAAGGTAACAAGCAGCCCCCCCCCCCCCCCCCCCCCCCCCCCCCCCCCCCCCCCCCCCGGGCCAATTTTTTCATGTTTCTTGAATGTTTATGTATGTGTCGATGTTAAATGAATTAATGGATTCTGTCATACAGACCCTCATTCCATATTTTGAGAGCATTTATTGTATGCTGTCCTATAAATACCCAGGAAAATGTTTCATATGTTTTTGTGCTTTGATTCTAAGTTATTGCTTGTTAATTAATCATTTTACTTTTCCTTAAATACGGATATTAACCACGGCTTGGATTGATTTCGATGTCTGTTCTAAGTTGACTCCTGGAACCACTGCAAAGTCATCTAGAACGTTTCAAGTGTTTGTGTAATAAAACATACCATGAGGATTCATCTTTTTGTGCTGAAGTATGATCGATAGAGTGCTAAATCCTTGCTTTCTTGAATGATTCTTTTAACCAGAAAAATAGTGGTGGAAAGCACTTGTTTCAAGATAGAAAAAGATAAAAAAAAAATGGTCAAGAAAGCTAGAACTATGGGCAGACTTTTTTGCATCTTTGTTTCTCTAAAATACTTCTGCAATTGCTTTGCACTGGGCGGGGAAATCTATTGTGTGTTATTGAAGGTTCAGTTTTTCCATTTTCTACTTTTAATAATTGGTTATTGTAGTATTATTGTCTAAACCATACTGTGAGTACATGATTTCCATTGCAAAGCAATGTTAAGATATTATACTGAAAGTAATGTGCAAACATAAACAAGCAGCGATGATCGTATTTTAAGTTTGTCCCTTTCCTTTTGAGATTCATTAGCTTGGAGCTTTTGATGGAGCTAAGCTACTCACTCTGTCAACTAACCAGTACTGTATGTGGGTTAGGTGCTGGTCGATATTACTGCTCTCTGCTGGTTAATGTCATTTCAAAGATTCTTTTTGACATTAATCATGAGGTATTATAGATTAATGGTTGGGAGTTATAATTAGCAAATATGTCAAACTCTCGAAGGAAGTTTAAATTGATTTCAGACATAAGCGGAGAATCCTTTGGAATTTCTCATCTTCAGCCATTCATTACTAGAAATTAATTCAAAATGGGAAATACTTATTTTCCTGAGACCTTGAGTGTTCTCGTTAGTCTCTAACATCATCACAACTACAAGACTTCAAGTAGCCAGATCAAGGTACATGACTGTACTTCTGTTACATTTTGATAGCAGTTGGAATGGTGCAAAAAATAGTTTTTTCGATATTGGCCTCTGCATTACTTTATATATTCATTGAATCATTGTGAGATATTTTATGCTGGAATTAATGAGTATTATTGCTCATGCGGTTGCATTGTAAGATGAGGAAGAGGAGAAACAAGATTTGGAAATAACTAATCAGAAAAAGTTAGAAAAGTACTTCGTTCTATATTAATAAACGTTCTATCATCACAACTACAGGCTACATGTATCAAATCAATTTAATAAATATTTATTTTTAACGATTTTAAAGCATCCATCTTAACTTGGTTGATGTTAGGGTGGTGTTGGGGTTTTGGATCATCAGGTCATTAAATGTAGACCTTTCATTTTTTGTTAATTCCTGTGTTTTTTCCATCACGGGTGGGGACAGATTCTCATCATTTTTATATTAATGAGGATTGGTATAATTATTACCTTTTTTTTTTCTCTCGTTGAATAATGTTGTGAATTATATCTCTGATTTAATGGTTTCTCAAGACTCAATTTTTTTTGTTACATCATATTTACTGCATTCTGGACTGCTGTAAACTAATTATTTATTATAGTTATATGCATGCATATAGCCATTCACTTTGTAGTTTCACTCTTTTGTTGGATCATATTATATTTTTTGATTGTATGTTTTCTTAAATTTCATCTTTTAAGTCATTTATATACTTTGTAGTGTTATATCTTTTCTGTAGCTGTTCCTTGCCGTTGAATTGTGTACTCGAGAGGTTAGAAATGTCCGTCACATGCTATCATTTTAATCATTACTTCTTTAACAATTCATTTTGCTCTGGTTCAGCGAAAGAGATGCAACGGGTTCACTTGTTTGACGTGTTGGGGAAACATACAAAGAACTTGAGAGCATCCTCAGTTGAGTAAGGTTGGCTACAGCAGGCAAGGAAGCTATGGACAACCAAGGCTCGTCTCCTAGACCATACAAGTGTACTTATTCAAGCCTTGTACACAGTACATAACATATTTGTGTTTTTGGATTAGATTCTCATCAATCCCCAAGTAAGCCATTTAAATATAGAATTCTTATTTGTATTAACTGCGAGAATTACCCACTTTTTATTCTGCAATTTTTTGGTATTTCTCCTTGCTGCCTCTATATTTTTCTCAATTTTATTTAGATTAAGATACCAAGACTTTGATGAAGAGAAAATGTCTTGATTAGGCGAAAATGTCTTGATTAGGCTATCTGTAGCTACATTTATTTGATTTTACACACATCCCACGTCACACACTTCTCTTTATAAATTCATTAATCATTTTCTTACAAGCTTTGTAGACTAACTCTTCGTGTGTGCATTTATTTATTATATCTTTGTGTATTTTTATATTTGTTTTAGTGGTATTCATTTGTCAAGGAATCTGGATTGTATATTCCACTCTGATAATGCAAATATCAAATGGATGCTTTGGGGGATCTTGGCTCCCATGGCCCGTTAATTTATTATTCTATCTAAATTATTGAGCTTTGACTTTGTTAATTGGGCATTCATAATTCATACGTCATTTTGAGATACTTTTCTAATAGTGTTTGATTTAGTCATGATCTTCTTCTAGGGATGACAACGACTTGGGCTTTTGGGAGTTGGGGTAGGGCGGGAATGGGGCGAGGCAACGATGAGTTATTTTGTGAACGTAGAAATCTTTTAGAAGTGATCAACGTTAAAGCATCCAGGTGAGATTTGGCTTAATCATATTGACGCATCTCTTGGAGCATGTTTCGAGAGTAAGAGCATCTTCAAGACTCTATTTTTAAGAAGCATATTCTATTAGTTGGGGAGCATCTATAAATTTAGAGAGTTAAAATTTTAAAGTATTCTTTATATTCAACAATTAAATTTTATAACTCCCAAAAAATATTTATTAGTTTTTTTATATTTTCTCTCTCTTCTATTTAAACTAACTTTTCTTTAGATTATTTTATTATTTTTTTAAATTGAAAATTAAAATATTTTGAATGCATCTAACTATGGTGAGTAATTTTGGCTCTCCAAATTTGAAAAGTCAAACACACCACCTAAATTAATTTAATAGTTCACTATTTAAAATAGAGAGCATTTCATATTTAAAGAGCCTCTCGAAGATATCTCGAGCGACTTTCTTGTAAGTTTGAGACGATAAATTATGTGGATCAAAATGTGTCCAATTTATAAACTAAATAGTTTAGAATTCAAATCCTCGCACCATTAAAAAGGATTATGCTACATGTACACTTTTGATATATATAGTTATTTACACCTCCTTCACATGGAGGGGGTTAACATATAATTTATTACGTTTGGGCTCGCTTGTGAGTGATATAAAGGATTATGTATATTAAAAGTATACAAATAAATCAATTTCAAAAACATGACGTTTGATATCAGGAGTATAAGTTATGTAATAAAATAATTAGGTTGGACATTTGTGGAATCCGACGAGATACTGATGTGGAAGAAGATACCACTGGCTGGGAGACGAGTGGGCCATTCAGCCTAACACTAAATAAATGAATAAAATATAAATTTAATTAATTAGGGTTTCCCCATCCCTTGAGCTCTCGTTTGGAATGCACGAAACATAATGCAAATCGGTATTTTATACGCAAAATGCAGTCACCTTTTGTTATTTCATTAATATTCCACTTTCTAAACAGCATTAGTCTGACATAAGCCCGTGGATAAAAGAGACATACAAATATATTAATTGTTAATTTCATAAATGGTCAATAAAGTTCGACTGAAATTTTAAAATTGGTCACTCTATTAGTTGTATCCACTACGGATTCAACATCAGCCCATTAAATCTTGATATCGACCAACAATTATTATGTTCATAGTGTGACATAATTTCAAAATGAAACGCGTTTTACGGGGAAAAAATCTTGCTTACAAATAAAATTTCTAATTGCTCTTTTTAAATCTAGCATTAATCCTAATTTTTATAACTAATTAAAAATAGTAAGTATGTCGCAACTGAGCTAAAATAGTGGACTAGTTGGAAGGAATTGTTTGCTTTAGGATTGATTGTTAGTTCATTTAAAGGTTTAACGGCTATAATGTTAGATACATCTTTAATAAGAGTAAAAAATTTATCAATTATGTAATATATTTTTAATTTGAGTGACTAAATTAATCACAAAAATTTTTAGTGACCAATTTGAGTATTTGTTTGGATTTCTATGATCATTATTGAAATTAACTCAATATAGTAAATACAATTCGGACCCTGTTTGGTACTGATTACAATTTAGATTTTAATTTATGTAAAAGTCAAACAATTTTTTTTACCACATATTTTATGAATATCACAACTTTTTAAATATATATTTCACCAACTTCTATCAAAATTTACTAAAAATCTAATTTTAATCTCTACCAAACAGGAACTTGAACTTTAGTGTGACATCATTCATAAGTTTGGCAATTCATTAACATATATTTCACATCCATAATTATCAATAAGTGATGCGGACTTTTATAACATATATTCCATCATCATTAGACACACATACTATGTATCGATTATAAAAAAATTAATTAATTATTTCTTCAACTTTGGTTAAATTTGAAGTTAAATGCAATATTGATTAACTTAACCCCACTAATAAAAAATAAAAATAAAAATTAATAATTAAGTTTGTAATTAATTAAGATTAGGTGCTTCCCAATAAGCAACAAGTGGGGGTCCTACCGCTTCTGCATAAGCAGTAGTAGTAACTAGTAATTGCACGGAACTGGAAACAGAATCCACTTTTTTAGTGGAGAGAATTAAATAGAATAGGGTTAGGGGGCAACAAACCCCATTGGAATCTCAACTTTGAGGGGATGCGGCGATCCGAAACTAAAGTGAATGGAATGGCCCTCGAGGATTTAAAGAGGCGTCCCATTTTTGTTTATTATTACCATTACATCACAACATGACCTTTATATATAATTATATTGCTATTGTTATGACCAGAGGTGAAATCAAGGACCGATATATTGGACTATTGCATAAAAGAAAAAATCATAAACAGAAATCGTTCTACACATAAAAAAAACTTGGAATAAGCTACTCAGACAGGGCTCCAGACAACATTTGAAAACAGGCCTACGTGTCACCACATATTTTGTCTTTTTTTATTTTTAACCTACCGAATCAATGTGTGACATGTGTCCCCTGGATTTAAAACCTGTCGCCTACCCCAGTTTTTGTAGCATAACTCAAAAAACGTATTGGGATTAAGGTCGAGAGTTGTCCTCTCTGTCTATGCCCCTGGTTGATATGAGGGGAAAATTAGAAAGTAAATTCTCATATCATTGTGAAACAATAACTAAACTATATAGGGTTGAGATATTCCTTATTTTGATATTTTGGAATAAACTATATGAATATTTTGATACTAGCAAAAAAAAAAGGTGCCATGCAGATTCTGGAGAATTAGTGGGGAATCTTTGACGTAATTAACGTAAATTTGAAGCCAACTTTTTTTAATGTGGAAAAAAAGATAATAGAAAGGAGGGGTCAAGATTAAAAAGGTTAGATTTCTTTGCGACTCCGACCTCAGAGGATTAAAGAAGACAAGTGCACAGGTTGCCGCATACACTATTATTATTAATCACACTTAATATACATTATCATATGAATAATAATATTAACACATTCAGTCCCAAAAGAATAGGATTCAAACTCCTCCATGAACTATTTACCGCACTACCCCTGAAATGTATCGATACGTCTTCTCATTTTCTGAAAAAATGTGATGTGTCGATGTAACAATACAGAACAATAGTGAGAGAAACATCCAATTCGTAGTTGCGCCCGTTAAATGTCAAGATGGACTAACGTACGTAATTTAATTTCCCGATGTATCTTATAGGTCCACCAATACAGGATTGGGAGGATTAGGATTCACCTACCATGATGTAAATGAAGTAATTAATACAATGGAGGCGCATATGCCTAACTTTCCACCAAAGGAATAAAATCTGAAATGAGTAATGAAGCTCATCCTTTTTATCGTAAATGATCCGTTTGTCACGAAATGACCTGAATCAATAGGGAAATTCTAATTCATTAGGCCTGGAAGATACAATTTTTTCTGAAGAATTCACCATTATATACCTGATTCATGCATAATATCATGAAAAATGGATACGATGAAATTTTTGGAGAAGTAGTCGTTTTTCTTGTTTCTGGGGACTGGGGAGGAGGCAGAAGAGGAAGTACTACTTCCTATACGAACGTTAAAAAAAGAAAAATTGCCTAAAGGAAAACGTGGGAAGCCCATCAATCTATACTAGGACCCGAAATCGTCGGATCAAGCAAAAGAACCATACTCCTAATATCGACATCGTTCCTATTTGTATATAGCTAGTGAGTCAGCTACCTAGTTTATCTCACGATAGATATGGAGAATGGTATCAAGATCGAAGTGTTGACTTATGATTGACTTCTCATTTTGATTATCACAAATAAATTGCGTTTATTTCTAGCAAATTTCATTTGAGTGTTTATAGAGATTATCGCAAAGTCAATACAAATGAAAATACAAAGATCAAGATATGTGCAATTAATAATCAACGCGAAAAGAAAATTGGCATATTGATGGATGTAAAGACAAAACCCTAGCATTTAAGAGAAAGAACTTTGAAGTATACTGACATTGAACATAGATGCTTTGAATTTATATGTAAATGTAAAATACTTTAATTCTTTGCATTGAATCGAGAATAGCTCAAAAAAAAAAAAATAAATCGAAAATAGCTAAAAAAAAAAAAATTATGCATAAGGAAGAAAAGGGTTATAACTAGATGATTGTATAAAAATCATTTTCAGAAGAAAAGGATTTAAGTGAAAATGATTTTAACTCGATGATCAAATTATTATAAGATCTCGTCTTGAATAGTCGAGTGAAAAGATCCTTCAAAACTCTACATTGATCAAATTTATCATGAAGAAAAGCATCCAGGGACTTTCTCTCCATTCGAAGTTCGGAAGCTCCAGTGGTCTAATTTTTTACCATTCTACATCTGACGCGTAACGGCTACTTTTACACTGTCCAGTTCAGATCCGGACGTCCAGATGGCTCATCCAGATCAATAGATTTTTTGGCGTTTTGACTCCTGTAAATATTACTTCAATTTTGCATTCAAAATAACTTTGAAAGAGCATTGAATCGAGGCAATTATTAATCCTGACTATTCTCTTTTTCATTCTTTAAAAGATCAATTCATTTGTTTCTTGAAAAACATTTTGAGTTAATCAAATTATTGAAAATCTTAGTTCTCATAAAAAAAATTTCTACTCTAACACTTGAACTATATTCATTACTATCTTTCAAAGTATTAGTCTACCTCTTTCTTGGTAGTTAATTTTGATTATATCATTTATTAAGAGAAGATTTCAATTGTTGGTCAAAGAAGGATTAATTGGAGTTTACAACGTTATAAATTGCATTATAATATTGTTGGACCAATCAATTAAGGTTATAATGATTGTCTCGGGATGTGTACGCAATGAGCGTGACTCCTGAAGTATAGAATTAGCAATGACGAACCTTGGCTTGAGCCCCCAAGGTATCAGTGGAGTTGCACAAGGTCGACTACTCCAGTATTGGTCGTCTCGATCGATCAGTGGTGCAAAATAAGGCGAGGGCCCCTGGGAGCTAAACGTAAGGCCATCCTGGGTAAAGGACATTTTTTGGAGCACGTGGCCCTGATAAGAGTGTAAAATACCATATTTTCCCCTCTTAACTATTGCATTCATGTGATTATATTATGCTAAAATGCACTCATTACTCTTATATTTTGGTTTAAGTTGTATTTTGGTAAAAAAGATGAAATTCGAAAGAAACAAGTGAAAAATGACCAAAGTAGAAGAGAACGAAAGTTTGGGGACTAAAGTGCAAATGATCCAAACTTGTGTCTAAAATTATGATGAAGATTCAAAAGTGTTAGAGGTCAAGTGGATGAGGAAAGAAGTCAAAGGGATGAAATAACGTCAAAAGTTTGATCAATACATCAATTTCCAATCGAAAACTAACACACCAGTTTTTAGTCTCATGTTGGGACCCATTTTTGACATGGAAGATTATCGAATTGGGAGATGACTTCTGAAAAATAATTTTGACCCTTTGAGTTAGCTATCCAATGCAACTTGAATCACCTCAATTGGATATCGGAAAAGAAAGTTATGATTAAAACACTAAAAACTGTCTGGCGGAACCATGCGGTCGCATGCCTTTCTACTATGCGGTCGCACACACCTATATCGAGAATTGAAGAGGCTGAAAGTGCATAACCATGCGACCGCAATGACAATAACCATGCGGTCGCATAGTGTTTTTTTGGGCGGCCGAATCTCAGTTTCCTAATACGATTGAATCTCTTATGGTAACCTAATTTTCACGGGATATAAATGTCCAAAACCACCCAAAACGAAGGTAGACGCCCCCAGACCTATTTCTTTCATCTTGGTGCTCAAGAAACTCCATGGAAAACTAAAGAACTTGGTGAAGCAACGAAGGATCCCAATCGGTTTTGGTGATTTCGACATCTTTAATTCATGTAATTGAGTTTTTCATTATTAAACAATTTTAGAATCGAATTTCCATATCTTGAATATGTTTTTGACATTAGTTTAACACCAATCCATTGGGGGAATTCCGAGCTTCACTTATGTCGCATATTGATAATTAATTTTTATTCCAAATAACAAATCATTCCCACATAAAATTACGAAAATCCTAGTTTGTTTGATTTTTTGAGAAAATTTCCATCTCCCTGTGGATACGACACCCCAAAGCTATACTACAATCACCGCGTTATACTTTGGGCGTAATCAAGCCCTATTAGGGTAATGTGAGGTCAAATAGGGATAGCGAGAGATAACTGCAAGATTCCATCGTTGACAAAGTCTAGGGGCTTCATTAGCGGGTTGAGTACATTGATTTATGTGCCGATTAGTGTTGTAAAATTAACGTGATTTGTAAAATGTACTATCAATTATAAGCATGAATCAAATAAATAAAAATGAGAATAGAGTTAGAAAAGCTAGTTTAAGAGAGCCGCGATAAACGTTGTCCTAAAGTCGTATGACCTCCCCTTCGTGCGGGTACTTTTGGCATTGCACGACTCCAAGATAAAACCCTTATAGCTCGCAGTCGATTCTCCTTATATGAGCACGACCACAGGGAGAGAAAGAACAAGCTCTTATCAATAGCCAAAAATTTATAGAAGAAGATAAAAATAACAAGAGAGTAGTATGAGAAGAGTAATATGAAAAGAGAATAGAGAGTATTTTTGTGTTTGATTTTGTTGTGTAAAAGAATGTGAAATCCATCCCTTTTTATAGTAGAAGAATTCAGCATCTCATTATGAAAATTAATAAAATTCAACATATGTTAAAAATATAATAATGGGATTAAATTTTGTATTTAATCTAAAATTAAACACAAAACTGAAAAATTAAAAAATAAAATTTAAAACTTAAGAATTAAAATGAAAAACTGAAATTTATTAATATTTAATTTGAAAGTTTTATAACTTTTTTTTTAACAATCCCCCACAAGTTTTAAAACTTTCAAAATAATTACATATATGTATATAGTGGCAATATTATACTATGTAATAGGTGTAAGTGTCTTTTGGACTTGAACCTCACTTAGTGATAACAATTTCTATTTGAAGGAGCCATAATGGACTAAGCCTTGAATTTGGCCCTTTTAACCAAACTTCAATTGCTCCACACACAGTATCGATTTAGGCTTAGTTCATAGCGGGTAACGCTGTTAATGGCCATACGCTCTTATCTTGATTCTAGTAAGAGTCCCTAGAGAATAGCTCAGTCACTGCCTCATGACAACTCTTACATAGGTGAGTCCCTTAAGGGTACGTGTAACCCGCACCTCGCGAGAATTCCCGCCTCGGTGCTCATTTAGGGTAAACCCTTCCTAACATCACAATCATAGCACTATCACCATAGGGATGAGCACAAATAATATAGTGATATTATGAGTCACGTAGTATGGGTTGTTCCTACCACATTGAACCTTCTTCATGGGATCTCCAATCACAAAGGTTGGATTACTTTCGGAGGTGACTCCTTTACGGGCTTAGGCTCATCCTCCTCGATGATTCATTAACACCTAACACCATTTTTGGGTAAAGCTTTAGTTAAGTTATCTGACAAATTCTTTTCAGATCTCACGAAATTGAGAGAAATGACATTTCTCTTAAGAAAGGCCTTAACTGACTTAAGTCATTCTTGAATATGCTTATTCATCTTCTTATTTGAGTGAGATTGATTTACAAACTCTGTTACTGCTTTACAGTCACAATATATTGAAATAGCTGGAATTGGCTTACTTATTAATGTTATGTCTAATAATAAATATCTAAGCCACTCAGCATTATTACATGTTGTATCTAATGCAATTAACTCTGACTCTGAAGTACTCATAGAGATAATCGTTTGTCTTTTTGAACCCCAAGATATGTCCCCACCTCCTAGCGTAAATATATATCCGATGGTAGATTTAATATCTACATTATCAATTATCCAGTTTGCATCGCTATATCCTTCAATAACATTTGGAAAGTTTTTATATTTTATAGAATAATCTAATGTACCTCGGAGGTATTTAAGCACTCTTTCTAGAGTGTTCCAATGTTCTTTACTTGGATTGTTAGTATATCTACTAAGTCTCCCAATAGCAAAGGCTATATCAGGTCTTGTCCTATTTGCTACAACAAAGATCCAATAATTTGAGAATACTCAAATTGCAAAACTGGTTCACCTAAATTCTTCTTCAAGTCTACATTTGAATCATATGGAGTGGAAACTGGTTTATTGTCATAATGTCCAAACTTTTCCAATATCTTTTTAATAGCATTAGATTGATTTAGTGAAATTCCTTTAGAAGTTTTCCTTAACTTCATTCCCAAAATTATGTGAGCTTCTCCCAAATCTTTCATTTCAAAGTTCTTGGACAAATGACCCTTCACATCATTAACAAATACTAAATTTGTCCCAAATATTAATATATCATCTACATATAAACAAAGTATTACATGCTCATTGTTATCTTCTTTGCAATATACACACTTGTCATGTGTATTAATTCTAAATCCATAATTTAGTATAACTCTATTGAACTTTTCATGCCACTGTTTAGGAACTTGTTTTAGTCCATGTGATGACTTCATTAATTTACATACTCTATGTTCTTGTCCTTTGACTTTAAAACCTTCTAATTGTTCCATATATATTTCTTCATTCAAATCACCATTCAAAAATGCAGTCTTAACTTACATTTAATGAATGATCAATTTATGAATACTACTCAATGCTAACAATGTTCTAATAGTAGTTATTCTAGCAACTGGAGAATATGTATCAAAATAATCATCTCCTTCGTTTTGGGTGAATCTTTTAGCTACTAACCTAACTTTATATTTATCTATACTTCCATCATGTTTTAACTTCTTTTTAAATACCCACTTACATTCAATTGCCTTACTTCCTCGAGGTAAATCACATAAAACCCAAGTATTATTTTGTATAATTGACTCGTACTCATCATTGATGGCTTCTTTCCAATAAGGTGCATCAATAGAAACCATAGCATCTTTATATGTTTCAGGTTCACCTTCAACTAAATATTTATAGAATTCTTTTCCAAATGATTTCTCTTTCCTAGTCCTTTTACTCCTCCTAAATTCATGTTCAACTATATCTTCTAAAGATGAACTAGATGGAGTATTATTTAAAACAACTTTCTTAGAAGTCGAGGGTTCACTTTAAATTGTAGTCTTAATGGGAAAACATCTTCAAAATAAGTAGCATCTCTAGCTTCAATGATAGTATTATTTTTAATGTCACCTACTTCGGAATTTCTAATCAAGAACCTATTTGCACTACTATTTTGAACATATCCTATGAAAATAGCATCAACGGTTTTTGGTACTATTTTCTTTCTTTTATGACTAGGTATATAATTACCTTTGCCAAACACCCCAACACTTTTAGAAAATCTAATCTAGGAGATCTCTTTTTCCATAGCTCATATGGAGTTTTAATATTGTCTTTAACAATTACTCGATTCAATATGTTACAAGAAGTTACGACAGCTTCACCCCATAAGTCTTTAGGTGCTCTGGAGCTTATGAGCATAGCATTTACCATATCCATTAAAGTTCTATTCTTCATTTTCTGCAGTACCATTGGATTTTGGTGAATAAGGGGGTGTTACTTCGTGTATTATACCATTATCCTCATGTAATCGTTAAGATTATTCCCAGTATATTCTCCTCCTCTATCGATCTCAAAATTTTTATCTTACGTTCTAATTGATTTTCAACCTCCGCTTTATAGATTTTGAACTTATCATTTACAAAATATTTATTACCAGCTATTGTTGGCAATCTATTAGAATCACAAACATCACTATGAATCAATTCTAAAAGGTTTGTGTCCCTTCTAACAGATTTAAAAGGTCTCTTAGTTTGTTTGACTTGTACACAAACTTCACACTTATTACTACCAATTTGAGATTTTGGAATCAAGTTTAGATATAAGTTTCTTGATCTTCATATTACCAACATGACCCAATCGTTCATGCCACAAGTAACTGACTTCCATATTAAGAACCATGGAAGAATCATGATAAAGATTTTCAATAAGAAGAATTCAACCATCTCATTATGAAAATTAATAAAATTCAACATATGTTACAAATATAATAATGGGATTAAATTTTGTTTTTAATCTAAAATTAAACACAAAACTGAAAAAATAAAAAATAAAACAAAACTTAAGAATTAAAATAAAAAACTGAAATTTTTTAATATTTAATTTGAAAGTTTTATAACTTATTATTATTTTTTAAAAAGGTTGAACCCCAACCTTAAGGGCCCCCACGGACCCTGCCCTGGGCCATCGTGGAGGAAGTAAATCGCAGGATATGCCTCCCAGGAGCCAGGGTGGAGAGCACATGGATAGGCTAAGGCTGTTAACCCATATGGTAACTCCCGTTTGCAACAAAGCCAATTCCACCTTGCGGGGAATCGAACTCTGCACACTGCCGCACTGAGCCCTATCCGCCCTCCCCTTTGCCACTGGGAGATATGCCCTGGAGGCAACTTATTATTATTTTTTTTCAACAATTAGGTCATCCATAATGTTGTACATATCGCCAAAGCTAAAATCTTGATTGTCAAGGTAATTGAACTTTGTTCTCCTTGGATCACTTCACTAACAAAAATTCCTTCTTTGTGTTTTTTACGAGCAAGAATGGGAGCAAGAAATCGAGGAAGGCTAACCAACTTTGGAAGTTTAACTAACGTTGAAAGTCAAGTTTACTTGGAGGGTAATTTATTGTGGGGATAATTGTAGCTACGGTCCTGACCTTTCAAATTTTTACAATTTTTATACCAACATTTCAATTGTTGCATCATCAATCGTAAAGCTTTAAATTGCATACGATTGGAGGACAAATGAATGATTTTTGTACAAATTGTCGTCAGTCGACCTAAAAGTGATTTTAACCACATTTTAATCAATTTCAAACGGACAAGATGGTAACCTTAATTTTTCAAATAAAATAATTAAAAAACTTAAATAAAAAACCAACAAAATAAATAAATAATCCATCTTCTTTCTCCCCAACCCCCACCTTTCCCCATCTATCCCCACCCCACCACACCCCACTCCACCCAACCAAAACAAGTCGACCACCGCTATCGCCATTGCTATTGCCAACCACGAACACCACAACATCGCCGCCGCCATGGTGAACTATTACAACAAACAACCTTCTTCCATTCCTTGCCATTTGCTAACCAAGTTCCGAATTCTGATTACTACAATGAAAGGATCATCAATGTTCTTACAAAAACTAAACTGATTAAAAATAAATCACGTGAATATCCATAAGCAATCAAAACTAGAGAGAAAGAGAAAAATATACCATGAAAAGAAATGCTAGAACGATCCATTTAATATTTTTCTGAGTGAAAATGAATTATAGAACAAACCCAACAACTAATAGTTGAAGAAAAGCCCTAAAAACAGAATGAGTCATTTCGTCTTTCAAACCAAACCTATGAAAATATGACAATATCACCGTCACCAATATCATTGCCAGTGCTAGCATCGACTTTATTATGCCCTCTAAGAACTCCCATAGCCATTCCCAGGTCCATAGCACTTGTTCAATACATTTGTTGAATATGTAAGTAACAAAATTAATAGATTAAAAAAGCAATTACTTTCTAACTATAAACACAAAAAATATCAAAATCAGGAATTAAAGAATCCTATCATTGTTCCCAAAATGAAGAGCACAAAAAATGACAACTGGCACCAAAGCTAATTCTTTAGATCCGTCATTGTTTTAAAAAAGATAGAACCACAAACTTGAGGGCCCTCATCACCTCCCGCCTCGAGATTTGTGAGAGAGGTAAATCACGAAATATGCCCCATCAGGTCAGGAAACAAGAGCTACTTGTACACTGCGCCTACAAGGAGTCAAATTTGGTCCGTGAGTTGTGAAGATATGAATTTTGAAAACCATAGAGATTGGAAAAGAAAAGTAAACCATGAATGGGTGAAGATTGTGAGGGGCACAAAACCCACTACCCCGTAATTTTATTTATTTTCATGTGAAAATTGTGAAGTTACCATTTTGTTCTTTTAAAATTGATTAAAATGTGGTCAATTTTTTTTTTTTTTTTGTCAATTGCCGATAATTAGGATGAAAATAATCCATTTGTCCTCTAGTCACACACAATTGAAAGGTTTATCAATGGTGCAAAAATAAAAGGTTAAGGTAAAAGTTATAAAAATTTGAGAGCTTTGGAAGTGTGACTGCAATTATCCCTTATATTATGTGGCAATCTTGAGGTCACAAAAATTCAAGAAGATGGAAGATGCTAAGAGGAATAGTTCCAAGTGATAAGCATCAAATCAAAGTAACATGAATCCTGAATTCATGACATGGAAGTTTGAGCTGCTGTTGAAGTTCAGCTACATCCGACCTTTATTTGGTGAGGATTAAAATAAAATTTTTAATAAATTTTGATAAAAGTTATTAAAATGTGTGATTAAAAAGTTGTGGATCTCATAAAACATATGGTTAAAATTAACTGTTGACTTTTCTATCAAACAAGGGCCATTTTCATTTTGGGCCGTGCTAGAAGAGCTGGCGTCGCCTATAGCCCCTGGCCGACATTACCCTGTTCGAACAGCATTTTCCTTTGGATTTTAATTTTTGAGTCCTTTTCGTGGGTCCCATTATCATGAGCAGCGGAAGCGGCATTTTTTGCATAATAAGAGCAACTTCAACTTCGCCACTTTTCTCATTAAATCAATCTTTGAGTCAGTCCTCACCCACCCTATTTCCCGAAAAACAACCTCCAAGAAACAAATATTTGAAACAGAAATGTTCTTTTATTGTGGATAAGATTCTGAGACTGGAAGCGAACAATTACCAGTAATCATCATATCTACCAATCACTCGAAGGATTCCCAAAGAATATACTCAAAGTGAGTGCCTTTGCTATGACTTTTTTCACCTCTATTTTCATTTTTGTGAACTTTTTTCTTTCTTCTACCGTTGCTGAAAGAGTACTGGATGCTTGTATTTGAATTTGTGTCGCTCAGAATCCTGAAACATTTTTTGCGATTTTCTTTCAAATCTTTTCCAGCATCAACCCAGTTACTCCCCACCCCCCTCCTTTTTACGTGAAATACAATAATATTGGCTGCTATTGAGCTTGTGCTTGACGGCGTGTTTGGCTTCTACCCTCTGAAATGCATTTGTGATTGCAGTTGCAAAGAATTTTTAATAGACGATGTTTGTACTACCTCCCGGGCTGAATGGGTTTTCGAAGACAACGGAAAGGAATCCTTCCTGGAAGTTCCTCTTCTTGTTTTTCATATTTATGCTGCTTCTGTGTTTTGGATCTTGATTTTGTTGTCTCAATTGATTCTAGGCTTTATGGAATGGAAGTTTGACAAGTATTCATCATGGAAGATGGTGCATCCAACAACACAATTAATTTCAATCTCATGGATGAACTCTTCTTTGACGGTTTTTGGTTAGAGACTACTTATGGATCCAACTTTTGGCAGCCTACTGCATCTAATTCACCCAATTTAACTTCTCCTCCATGCTCCTTTACTATTTCAGATACTAACTTGAACTCAACTCCACATCAGGAAAGTTTCTTAAAAGAAATTGAAAGACCAAATTTCATTGATAATCTAACTTTTAACTCTTCCCAAATGGATGAATTTCCTGGAAATCAAGTGCAAAACCAGCAAGGCACTTCTCCTCCAACATCTGTATCCCAATCTTGGGATTTTCTGGTTGAAGGCACCGAAGCAAATAGAAGGTTGTGGGTTGGACCAAGTAGAAATCCAACCCGTACTATTTCACCGAAGAAGAGACTGGTGCAGGCTATTGAGTACCTGAGAGACTCCACAAGAGATAGAGACGTCCTTATTCAGATTTGGGTGCCCATAAAAAAAGGAGGCAGGCATGTTCTCACAACTTACAATCAACCATTTTCATTGAATTCAAACAGCAAGAGTCTTGCAGAGTACAGAGATGTCTCTCGAAATTATCAATTTGCAGCTGAGGAGGACTCTAAGGATCTTGTCGGGTTGCCCGGTCGGGTCTTCTTGAATAAATTGCCAGAATGGACTCCTGATGTTCGCTTTTTCAAAAGAGAGGAATATCCACGAGTTGATCATGCACAGCAGCACAATGTTAGCGGATCACTTGCACTTCCTGTTTTCGAAAGAAGCAGCGGCAACTGCTTGGGAGTCGTCGAGATTCTGACAACAAGTCAGAAAGTCCCTGAACTTGAAAACGTTTGTAAAGCTCTCGAGGTACTGTCTTCTTCTTTCTTCTAACTTGCTTTTCAGTTTCATTTTTCTGTTCAATCATGAAGAAGTTAAAACTCCCATTAAACTTGGCTGAATATAGTTTGTTAAGAGTCTCAGTCCAAGTTAAAACTTTGAGCATGTATTCTGCCCAAGGGTCATGCTGAATACAGAAGTTCAAAATATAAAGGGCTATCCTCTTCGCTGTTTACGATTTTCCAAATTAGTGAAAATGTATTCTCTTTTCCATTTTCGAAAATGAACTCTTGAAATATATATATATATATATATATATATATAAAACTCAAAACGTCAAAAAGACGTTTCGGGCATTTTCAAGCCAAACACTCCTGGAATGAAAACATGGAAAACAGTCATTTCCATTTCCCCAACTTTCTTCTGCCAAAACAATGGAGCTGCCACTTTCCAACCCTTTAAACTCAGGGCAACTTCCTCCAGAACCACCAGATTTACATACCATTGTGAAGCCTCAATCCCCTCTTCGATTACCACACAAACAACAACCCAAACATATACCAAAATCGATCAGTAATCATCCTCAAAAACTGATCTGGTGCAAACTGCTTCTACCGAAATCTCCACCTCCGGCGATGCCCAAGGTCACGCACCACCACCGATCGATTGCCCACCCCCAGACGACTCGCTTCAAAACTCATTGACGGCTTCCATAAAATCAGCCGATTCTAGACATAATTGAAGGTGACCCATGGTAGTATTGGATGCGCCTTGTTGAGAGGAGTGGATTGGTGGTGGTCCTCGATAAAAAAGGTGGCCGGCAATGGTTTTAATAAGGCCGAAACTGTGGTGGTAGCGCAATTTGTTGGGGCTATTTCCAGCAGGTTCTTGGTCAAATAATCATTGGACGTTGTAGAGGGCGGTGAGGGGTTCGAGTGATGCTGGGATCTACTCGTCTAGGTGGTGGGTGGTGGTTGGTTTATGAGGAAGAAGATGGCGGCTCATGGAGGGGGCGAAAATTGCCCATGGTAGAAGACAAAAAGAATGAGAAAAACATACACGCATTTTCAATTCTATGATTTAAGAAACATTTTTTCCAAATGACGAAAATAACATATTTTTAACAATTTCAAAACTGACATTCAAAACACAAAATCCAAAATAAATTTAAAACTCAAATCACAAAAAATTGAAATACGAAGAGAACATCCCCTAAATTTTTCCCTTTCTATTGCTTAAAGATTTTTGATAAGACTGTTCGATATGATATTAGAGCAGACAAAGCGAAACTATACATGTACGAGACTTCTATTAAAAAAAATTGTCTAGCCAAGCCAACTCGAGAGGGGTATGCTGTTGAAAAAAATCAAATAGATAAAATAAATTTACCTCCTCTTTGTCCTTCTAAGATTTTCCCTGAGCACAGGAAAAACTTTCAAAATTCATACGGGATTTTGAAATGGAAAAATCCTGTCAATATGTGTTTTATGTTTTTTTCCCCCATCTTTGAATGATGTTTCAGTGAAAATTTTTATGCACAAAAACCCTGTATTTGTAGCATACCTCATCCATTTAAGCCTTTAAATGAGTTTGTTCAATAGGTCATGACGACATCTGAGTTTTCTCAATGAAGATTCACCTTTGAGATCCTAGAAAGCCATAAATAATTAATAATAATAATAATAATAAATTTCTTTGTGCTTCGTTTCCTCCTGTATTTACGAAGATACGGTGGTACATCCCTGCTCTTATGTACTGATGTGTTCTCTTTCGTGTTCGGCCTTTATCATGTACTAAATTGAAGGGCATAATTTCTCTTTATCTAACTAAAATTTCTCTTACAGGCAGTTGATCTGAAGAGTTCTGAAATCCCGAGTTCGCTGAAAGCGGAGGTAGTTAAAATCTTTACACGCTCAGTATTATATCATCTACATCTGTACAATAGATCCTAATAGTGCAGTTGCGATTTTGTATCAGGATTGCAATGAGCCTTACCGAGCCGCTTTGACAGAGATTAAAGATGTCTTGATATGTGTCTGCACCACACATAAATTGCCTTTGGCACAGGCCTGGGCGCCTTGTATTCAACAGGGTAAAGGCGGTTGCCGGCACTCTGACAAGAACTATATTCATTGTGTTTCGACGATTGACTCTGCTTGCTATGTGGCTGATCCACAAGTTGTTGGCTTTCATAAGGCATGCTCAGATCATCATTTACTTAAAGGCGAAGGCATTGTTGGGAAAGCATTCATGACAAATCAACCATGTTTTGCTGAGGACATGACAGTTTTCTGCAAGACGGAATATCCTCTCTCGCATCACGCAAGGATGTTTGACTTGCGCGCTGCTGTGGCAATACGTCTCAGGAGTACATACACTGGAACAGCTGATTTTGTTTTGGAATTTTTCTTGCCACCAGATTGTAAAGATTCTGAAGACCAGAGAGAGATGCTCAACTCACTGTCCTCGGTCATAAAACAATCTTGTCAGAGTTTACGTGTTGTTATGGATCAGGAGTTGGCCGTAGAAACTTCATTTCCAAAGTCTGATTCTTTGGAATCTCACAAGGAGGAGCCGACAGAAGAGTTCCGGGTGACAACAGAATGGGATAACTCTGGGATGGAGATACATTATGTGCCGGTATCCTCAGAGAATAACATCCAGCAAGATTCTGTATCCAAAGGAACTGGCGAAGGTACTGGAGACTTCTCTTTTGTTAGTGAGCATGCGTCCTCAGGTTCTAAAAGAACAAGTCAAAAGATGCGAACCAAGACTGAGAAGACTATTAGCTTGCAAGTACTTCAGCAATACTTTGCTGGGAGTCTAAAAGATGCTGCCAAGAATATAGGGGGTATGAAAACACCATCACAAGTAAATAAAATGAATTTCAATATTAATTAATGTTTCAATATGATATGTCATGGACTTTCTCCCTTGTTCAATACAAAGAGTGTGTTAGTCTAGATAAATTCCAAGAAAACTTCAAATTGTTACTGATCCCCGATTCTCTGAGTTCAATATGTCGTGACCTTTCTGCACAAAAGTTCTGGGTCTTCAAAGTGTTGGATAGAGTTGAGATTTTCAGCTAGCAATTCCCGACTAGCATAGATATATAAACACTTTCCAATAAGATTCCTTACCTACATGTCAAATTCTGGCTTTCAAATCTTTGATAAGCTGCCCTGCATATCATGATAAATATCGAATAAATTAGAACCTTAGTTGTGCTGGCAAACTTTGCTTTTATTCCTCCATTTTGAGCTTTCAGATGTATTATATGAGTAGGATATTAGCTGATAGAAGACCCTTTGCATCCACTGCCATATTGGCTGTCTAAGAGTAGTATGTGAACTTTGATGAGAATTTGTAGAATTATAGGGCTATTTTCGTTGAAAATTAACAGGATTCTCTGGTATGAGATGTTAGTCTTAACATAAGTTATTGCAGAGGCATCTCCATCTCAATGTAAATGACCATTTTGTTACTCTTGCAGTGTGTCCCACAACCTTGAAAAGAATATGCAGACAGCATGGAATCACAAGGTGGCCCTCTCGAAAGATCAAAAAAGTTGGTCACTCATTGAGGAAACTTCAAGTTGTGATGGATTCAGTCCAGGGTGCCGAGGGTTCTATTCAACTTAGTTCTTTCTACAACAACTTCCCAGAACTTGTATCCCCAAATTTACCAGGAAGCAGCCACTTATCAACATCCAAGATGAGTGATCATTTAGAGCAGTTGAACAGACAGCCCGATGGCAGCCTATTAAGCCCAGGAAACACTACTTCAAAATCACCTTCTTCTTCGGGTAGTCATAGCTCCAGTTCTAGTTTCTGCTGTTCTACCGGTTTGAAGAAATCATCATTCCCCTTCAATGTCTCCAGCAGTGGAGAAGCTTTATTAGCTGAACAGACTGGAGGGATGCTAAAGAGAGCACGGAGTGATGCAGAATTACTCGACTTGGGCCAAGATGAAACAAAGCTTCTGGTTAGATCCCAAAGCCATAAGATAATCAGTGAGCATGCATCTATTGAGGCTCCACTTCCCCTGCCAAAGAGTAGAAGCCAGGTGTTGCATGATGTGAGTAATTTAAGAGTAAAAGCCAGTTTTGGGGAAGAAAAGATCCGGTTCAGTCTGCAACCAAACTGGGGTTTTGGAGATCTACAACGAGAAATTTTTAGACGTTTCAAAATAGATGATGTCAATAAGGTTGACCTAAAATATTTGGATGACGAATCTGAGTGGGTGCTTTTGACATGTGACGCGGATCTTGAAGAATGTATAGACATACACAAATCATCAAGGAGGCACACAATGAAACTTTCTGTCAATCAATCTTATCATCCAAGTCTTGGAAGTTCATTTGGTAGTAATGGTGGCCCATTCTAAAGAGAATCTACTTCCATGGAAAGAAAAATACTTCTACGAGTTCTGAATTGGACTTCCACTTCAAAGCCAGAAACTTGGCAAAAGATTGGTTTGCTAAAAGTTCTGTTAGTTAGTAAACCTCCTCCTTTCTCTTTTTATTTTATTTTTCCGCATTGCATTGTATTTCCCTTTTCCTGAGGCTGGGGGATTTTAATCCATGGTACACTCATATGAGTCCAGTCTACGAGGGCATTGATGTATTTTATGATCATGATGATCCCTCAACTCCTTTCTTAGAATTATGTGTGAAATTAAAGACTGCTGCTGTAACAATATTATCACTTATACAGAGTGACCTAATAATTTCAACTTATTTTTGTTAGTTTTCCTGCTCAGATTGAGCTTCTGTTAGCATATGATTTAGACCTTGTATATGTATATAAACGGAGTTGATGAATTGTTAATATTCAACTATTTTCATATTCTTTTTCTCCCAAACATAAATAACGTGAAATTGTGCATCCATGATTTACAATTTACTCCAGTTATAGACCGAGTTTAAAGAAAGTGAATTCCAGAGCAGAGTAGAAAAATTTAGGATAACAGCCAAAGGTGCACACCAACACTATCGTGTAGACAAGCGAAGAAAGAGAACATTTACAAGTAGAGAACTAAACTAGGTAAGTTTTGAAAAAAGGAAACATGAATCTTACCTAATCTAAATAACGTACCTAATCAAACATAATCAAATTACAAGGTAATAAAAAATATTTCCTAAACTTTCAAGATTTCTACACTCCCCCTCAAGTTGGATCGTAGATATTAATCGTATCCAACTTGCTAATTAAATTCTAGAAATTTGGTCGAGAGAGTCATTTGGTGAAGATATCTGCAATTTGTTTTTTTGTAGGTACATAGGTCATACATAGAATCCCATCTTGAACTTTTTATTTTATGAAGTTTCTGTTTGCTTCTACGTGTTTGGTTCGATCGTGTTGAACTTGATTGAGAGAGATATTTATAGCAGCTTTGTTGTCACAATAGAGCTTGATTGGAAGATTTACAACAATCTGTAATTCCTCCAGTAGTTTCTTTATCCATAGTCCTTCGCATATACCTTATACAACAGCTCTAAACTCAATTTCAACACTGCTTCTAGCTACCAAATTTTCCCATACGAAGGTACAGTAGCCAGTAGTTGATCTCTTATCTTCTATTGATCCAACCCAATCTGCATCAGTAAAGCCTCTACTCACTTTCTTTCATTTTTCTTAGAGTTCATTTCCAGAAGTACCTTTGAGATATCTAAATATTCTGTATATTGCCTCTAAGTGAGCTTCCTTTGGAGAATGCATGTATTGGCTTACCACATTAACTGCGAATGCAATGTCAGGTCTAGTGTGTGAAAGGCAGATTAGTTTGCCAACTAACTGTTGATATCTATCATTTTTAATTGATTTTAGTGTCTTCCCCTTTTCTTCCTTGGTCCATAGTTTTACTAGGTTTACATCCAAGCATGCATGTTTCAGTTAGAAGATCAAGAATGTATTTTCGCTGTGAAACACTAATTCCCTTCTTTGATCTGACTGCCTCCATTCCCAAGAAATATCTCATCTGACCAATATCTTTTACTTCAAATTTCGTTCCCAAGTTTTTCATAAGTCTCTCTAGTTCCAATATATTATCTCTGGTCAATATTATGTCATCAACATATACAATCAGGATAGCTTTCGTTCCAGTTTCAAATAGTTGGTAAAACATCTTATGGTCTAACTGTACTTGCTGATATCCTTGACTTTTTAACACTCTTGCAAATCTGTCAAACCATGCTCTTGGTGACTGTCTGAGACCATATAAAGATTTTTTAAGTTTACACACTTTGTTTTCTTCATCCTTGAAGCCTGGCGGTAATGTCATGAAGGCCTCTTCTTCTAATTCTCCATTCAGAAATGCATTTTGTCAAACTATTGGAGAGGTCAATCGAAGTTTGCTGCTAAGGACAAAATAACCCGTATTGGGTTCAATTTTGCAACAGGAGCAAATGTTTCTGTGTAGTCAACGTCGTAAGTCTGTGTATATCCTTTTGTAACCAGATGAGCTTTATACCGTTCAACTGTCCCATCAACTTTATACTTCACATTAAATACCCATTTGCACCCAACAGATCTTTTTCCTTGCAGTAACTTTACCACCTCCCAAGTTTTGTTTTTCTCAAGCACTTGCATTTCTTCTAGAACTGCATCTTTCCATTTTGGAATAGTCATGGCTTCTTGAATATCCCTTAGAATTTTTGTATTATCAAGGTTAGAAGAAAAAGTACGAAACCCTGCAGATAGAGCATTATAGGAAACAAATTTTGAGATAGGGTGAAGAGAACATGATCAAGATTGTTTCTTGAGGGCAATAGTTAGGGCATTATCTGAGAGCTCAATTGTGTCTGAAATAAGAGAAGTTTCATGAGTGTCTGGAGGTATCATCGGTTCTAACTCTTTTGATGCCTCGGGTGTGAGTTTCCCCTCATACATTTGTTTTGGCTTCTTTGAGTAAATTAGTATCTCCTTGTTAGCTTGTTGTCCTACATCTCCCCATGAGTTTAAGTTTCTTTCTGTAAATGACATGTTAAGATGAGGATTAGTTGAAGGTATGTTTATGATAGGTTCAAAGGGTGAGATATAAAGTCAAAGAATCGATCGTTACTTGGGAGCCCATTTGATGCAGGGTGAATAATTCAATAAACATAACAAGAAGAGATGAGGGAGGGGGAGAAGAAGAAGAACAGAGACAGGGAAGAAGGGAGGAAAACGGCTATAGCCACTTTATTATTTAATCAAATTCATCAACTGAAAAATAACAATGTAAAATATGTTTAAATACTGAAAATACTGCAAACCTAGGGCCAAGCCCAATACACAAGTCCATAAAAATAAAATAATCTAAGTCCAACTAAAATAATTAAAACTGGACTGGGATGTCCTCATCAATTCTCCCGGGATGGGAGAGAAAACCCGACCCTGTCGAGTGGCTATATCACCATAGGCATCCGTCAATCTCCCAACCATAGGTTGAGTGGCTGAGCAAGCTTCTTCTGGCGTCTGTAGAAATGCGTCAGTGGCGGTCTGAACCTAGTGTCCTCACCAACTCCTCTCAGGTAGACGGGAGGCGATCTGGGCCAATGAAGATCTTGTTGACTCCAATAAAACTCTAACAAATCTGGATTTAATTGCTGTAGTGTCTCCCTGGAGATCCATGCACAGTCACAATCTGGTCAACCAACCCAACGAACAAGGAAGAGCTGAACCTCTCCATCATTAGTGAACACAGTTTCTTCATCTACAATAGCATCAATTTTTTCTGTGTGTGCTGTGAGAGGTGGTAGTGGGTTAGAAGGGGCCAAAGAATCAGGATCAAGGTCCACAAAAGGAGATGACAGAGGATCATCTGAGGGAATGAAATGGCTTTTATAAGCTACAAGGTCCTCAACATTGAAAGTAGAGTGGTAACCAAGGTGTGGTGTAATGTCAACAATATATGCATTTGGACCAACTTGCTTTAAAATTTTAAAAGGACCAGCACTACGAGCTTGCAATTTAGAGGCGGGTCCATGTAGACGCCGCTCTAGCCTAATGCGAACCATAACGTAATCCCCAATATTAAACTCAATATGTCGTTTGTAGAAATCAACTTGGAGTTTATATTTTGCATTACTAGCTTCAAGTTGTTTATTGATCTCAATGTGCAAGTCACGAAGATGTTGTGCAAATGCTTCGGCTGATACTAACACTCTAGCCTATGGGGACAAAGGGATGAGATCTAACGGTTTCCTAGGCTTGTACCCATGAACGACTTCAAACGGACTCATACCTAGTGAACGATTTATGGAGCTATTATACGCAATTTGAGCTACAGGAAGGATCAAATCCCAATTTCGAAGGTTTTCCCGGACCAGACAACATAATAGGTTACCAAGACTTCGATTAACTACTTCAGTTTGACCGTCAGTCTGAGGGTGGTAGGCTGTAGAAAATTTCAATTTGGTACCCATCTTGTGCCACAAAGTTCTCCAAAAATGGCTATTGAAACGAATGTCTCTATCAGACATGATAGTTTTGGGAAGCCCATACAATTTGACAATTTCATTAAAGAATAACAGGGCAACCTTGGACGCATCCGATGTCTTGCTACAGGGGATAAAATGAGCCATCTTTGAGAAGCGATCGACAACCACAAAAATAGAGTCATGCTTCTTTGGGGTGCATGGAAGTTCTAACACAAAATCCATACTAACATCTTGCCAAGGACAACTAGGAACAGGGAGAGGGGTGTATAGACCTGTGTTCTGCTTCTTCTGCTTACTCAATTAACAAGTGGTACAAGTACTAACAATCTTAGCCACTTTTTCTTCAAGCTAGGCCAATAGAATTGACGTTCAACTTCCTCTATGGTTTTATCACGTCCAAAATGACCGGCTAACCCTCCCGCATGAATTTTCCACACGATGAAATCTCGCACTGAAGTTCGAGGGATGCACAATTTATTGGCTCTAAAGAAATAACCCTCCTCAAGTCGGAAGCCATCTGTGGCGCTTGATTGTCCTCTTTGTAAATCAAGAAAGATATCTTTAAAATCGGGACACGCCTCGTAATCCTCCCTAAGTCATTCAAAACCGATGACCTTGACACTCATGATCGACAAAAGGGAGACACGACGACTTAACGCATCAGCTGCTTGGTTCTCTATGCGCCCTTCTTGTGTTTTAAAACAAATGAATATGCCTGTAAATATTCGACCCAACGACCATGCCTAGAACTTAATCTCTTCTGGGAGTTGAGGTAATGGAGGGCCTCGTGATCCGAATAAAGGACAAATTCTTGGGGTAACAAATAGTGGCGGCAATAGCGCAAAGCCTGGACCACTGCATACAGTTCCTTATCATAAGTGGAGTACCGCTGTTTGGCCTCATTTAACTTCTCACTGAAATAGGCAACAGGGTGACGATCCTGACTTAAGACTCCGCCTATACCTACCCCGGAGGCGTCACATTCAACTTCAAAGACTTTGAAAAAATCAAGAAGACGCATGACAGGGGCCTCCTTCATTCGTTTCTCGACTAACTTAAAGGCCTTAGCAAACTCTTGTGTCCAATGAAACTCCCCTTTCTTCATGCACTCCGTAATAGGCGCCATGATAGTGCTAAACCCCTTAATAAAGTGACGGTAAAATGTAACTAAGCCGTGAAAGCTTCTGACATCATGAATAACTTTAGGCTCAGGCCAGTCAATAATCGCCTGAACCTTAGTAGCGGATACCCCTGTCGAAGAGACAATGAACCCCAGAAAAATGACTGTGTCAGTGAAGAAAGAGCACTTCTTGACGTTAGCATATAGATTAGTTGCACGAAGGGTAGAGCAGACTTGTGTGAGGTGGTCAAGGTGTTGCTCCTTAGACTTACTATAGATGAGGATATCATCAAAGTAGACAACAAGAAACTTTCCCATGAAAGTTCGGAGAGTTTGTGTCATTACCCGCATAAAGGTACTTGGTGCATTATTTAGCCCAAAAGGCATGACCAACCATTCATAAAGACCATCTTTCGTTTTAAATGCGGTCTTCCACTCATCACCTGGGCGAATTCGAATATGATGGTATCCACTCTTCAGATCAATCTTCGAAAAGATTGTGGCACCAACCATCATGTCTAACATATCGTCAAGTCTAGGAATGGGAAAACGATACTTCACCGTAATCCTATTGATCGCGCGACTATCCACACACATCCTCCAAGAACCATCCTTCTTGGGCGTCAACAGGGCGGGGACAGCACACGGGCTTAAACTCTCACGAATGAATCCTTTGTGATGGAGGTCATCCACTTGCCTTTGAAGTTCAACGTGCTCGGTAGGATTCATCCTATAATGAGGCAAATTTGGGAGGGATGCTCCTGGAACGAAGTCTATGGCATGTTGAGTATCCCTTAGTGGAGGTAGATGATCAGGTAGGTCCTCCGGAAAGACGTCTCGAAACTCTTGGAGGACCGATAGGACTTCAACAGAGCTCTCTATTGTGGAGTGTGATGGGACCTCCATGACCACCAAAGCGAACACAACTGAGTCACCAACAAGTGTACGCTCAAATTTCGTAAGACTAATGATGTTCAATCTCTTTCGTTCCACACTTTTCTTCGTTTCCAGTGGGCCAGCAGGCTTCGGAGGCAGTGGGTTAAGGTGAATCTTCTTTCCATTAAACACGAAGGAGCAGGAATTGGATCGACCATAGATGGTTACATCTAGGTCAAATAACCAAGGTCGTCCCAAGATGATGTGCACGACGTCCATTGAAATGACATCACACCATATATGGTTCTTATACTCGAGAAATTGGATAGGGACTAAACAACGCTCCTTGACAATTATGGAGGAGGTATCAACCCAAGAGACACTGTATGGCTGAGGGTGAGGAACAGACTTCAACCCTAGACAGGATACAGTAGCCATCGAAACCGCATTAATGCAGCTGCCACTATCTACGATAACTTTACAGCCCTTATTGTTAATCTTGATGTAAGTGTGGAAGATGGCATGACGGCGCCAATCATCAGCATCCCTAAGCTGGGTAAGAGTACAACAAACGACGCCGACTCTAGGCGTATGTGGGAGAAGGAGACTAGCCTGAATACAACCCAAGAAAGTATCTTCACCATCCTCCAAGTCATCAAACTCTTCTAACTTAGGCTCATAAACCTGATCCTCTAATGGCTCGTCAACTATACCTTCATGCTCTTCCAAAACTAGGGCTCGGCTAGGACACTTAGAAGCAATGTGACCAAAACCCTTACAGTTGAAGCATTGTAAACGAGAGGACGTTCTTGAAACCTCAGAACCTCTACCTTTACTATCCGATGTAGGGGTAGTATTAGAAGGAGGAAGTCCTAGAATAGACTTAGGGGATGGAGTGGATGCAGAAAAGGTTGCAGTGCGGGAATCACTATGACTTCTATACGGTATCCTAGTCACTAACTCGTAATCCCGAACGAAAGAATAGGTGTGGTCAAGAGTAGTGACACCCCTAAGAACAAGCTCACGTCTAAGATCATCCCGTAGGCCTTGCTTAAACCTACTCAAAGTCATGACTTCATCCTAACGACATGACATCTCATTCGAAACTCGTCAAACTGAGCAACATATTCGGTCACAGGTCGACTGCCTTGCGTAAGTGCGTTCCATTGATCCAGCAAGTTGCCCCTGTAAGATTGAGGTAAATATTTTTCTTCAAGGCGACGCTTCATTTCATCCCAATTCCCAACAGAGGGAGCATGGCGCCTCTCTAGGAGGTCCTCAACACTTTCCCAAAACAGTTGAACTGTGCCAATTAATTTCAAACTGGAAAATTGTACCCTCCGATCTTCAGGGACCCCATACCAGACAAAGAAGCGATCCATATCTCTAACTCATTGATTGAATACACTAGGATCTAGACAACCATCAAATATAGGGGCATCTAACTTAATATTTCGAAAGAGACACTCCTCGTGGCGAGGGGGAGATAGTGTACCATAACGGTGATATTCCCACTCGCGTCCACGAGCTTGATTTCCTTCTCTACGATCATGTCTAGCATGGTGTCAACCACCTTGAGGATGACGATGTGGCCTATTAATGGAAGCGTCAGAATTTTCAGCCTCAGTTGAGGATTGGGTTGGGTCAAGAGTGTTTACCCTAGCGGTTAGGGCTCTATTCTCCTCACGAGTAGCGGCCAACTCAGTTTGGACAGCCGTTAATTGATTTTGTAATTGTGTCAACTGTCAGGTGATAGCTTCAATGTGGGAAGGGTCCATGGCAAGGGTACTAGAGCTAGAGGCAGTAACGCGACCACTACACAATTGCATACACGGTAACACAAACTAGGAGAAGTGTCTACTCAGATCAACAACCAACAAGTGCCAGCAGGGAAAATAGTGATCGAAATTAATCTATTGTTATTATTGTTATTTTATTTTATTGTAGGGATTACGTATGGCCCGATCGCAAGCTAATACTACTAATGCCGATAAAATAAAAAGCAAAAGTACGAATGCTAGCTCTAGTCACGTGGGATAAGCGAGTGAACAATGGGTCGGTTCGTGAATTCAATCCAATAGATTTAAGGCTAAAATTATCAAAATAGTAGCAACACAAAGAATTAATTGATGCAATTCTAAAATACAGTAACTGTGTCACTAAAAATAGATAGAAGTAGAGGCTCCCTGAGTTCAGTTGGCCTGAGTCGTCCTAGCGTCGAATGCCTCCACTTTCTGAACTGTTAAGCGCTGAGATGCCAAGATAGAAAATTTCGTGTTCGTCAAGGAAATAATGTACCTATAAAGAATGTCAGGAAATTCTCAAAATTTAAGAAATTTTTTTTTTTAAATAACACAAAATCAGACCAACAAAATAATAAATGAGCCCATTTCACAAATGTGGGCCTAAATCACATTCAAAATCTCAGTCAAGCCCAAACCCAAGCAATAACTAATAAATCCAACCCAATTGAAGTTAAGCCCAAACCCAAGTGATACAAATAAACCAGCCCGATTGAAATCAAGCCCAAACCCAATTGATAACCAATAAACCAACTCGATTAACTAATAACCCAATCAAGCCCAAACCCATAACTCATAAACCAACCCATTGAAAGCTGTAGAAGTCGGCGTCTGGGAACTGGCCAACGAGGAGCATCTCAACGATGTGGGGCGCCGGTTTACTAGCAGAAGTCCGAATCTGTAGTGAGAGAGATGGTTCCGTTTCTGGTTTTGGATGAAGGTAATATGTTGGTTGACTGGGGATGTGGGTGTCGCGTTACAGTATTATTGATTTCGGTAGTTGGGCTTGGACGGCCATTACTGGAACAGTCGGCAGTTGATTGCAATTTCGATGCGTGACTTGGGGAGGTGGTGGTCACAGGTGTAATTGTCGTGCAGCAGATGTTTTGAGTTTGAAGAGGCAGCGGGAGTAATTGTTGATTTGGGGTCGAAATTTGTAATTTGGGCGGTAGGTTGCGGCCTTGACGGTTGGTGGTAGGTTCTGGTGATGATGGTTTGGATTTTGCAGTAGCCGTGGGGAATTGCAGTAGATGGTTGCTAGGGATTTGGTCGGTGTATAGGTAATAGGTGAAGACGGCAACAGGGGTGGACTGTATATTCGATTAGGTTTTCAGTATATGCTCCAGTAAGCAATTTTAAGAAGCACCTTAACGAAAGAAACCAGGTTTTAGCTCTGATACCAATTTGATGCAGGGTGAATAATTCAATAAAGATAACAAGAAGAGATGAGGGAGGGGGAAAAGAAGAATAGAGACAGAGGGAAGAAGGGAGGAAACGGCTATAGTAGGGGTGTAAACGAGCCGAGCCGAGCCGGCTCGTGAGCCGAAACTTCCGGCTCGTGCTCGGCTCGAGCTTTTTCAATACGGGCTTTTTTGGGCCCAAGCCGAGCCGAGCCGGCTCGACTCAAAAAAATAAAGCTCGACCCGAGCTTTTGGCTCGGGCATTACCGAGCCGAGCCGGCCCGTGTTTTGACGTCTTTTTTTTTTTTATTTTTTGTTTCTCCTAATTGCTGCCCAACAGGCAACTTTAATTATAAAGCTGCCTGTTGGCAGCTAGACTGCTGCCGAACTGCCAGCAGGTTAACTGCTGCCAACAGGCAGCTATAAAGCTGCCGGCAGCTTTGTAGCTGCCGACAGCCTATTTTTTTTATTTTTTGTTTTAAATTAAACAGGCCGGCCCGGGCTCGGGCCATTGCCCCTTTTTGGGGCTCGGCCCGAGCTTTGGCTCGGTTGGTCCGAGCCACGAGCCGGGCTGGCCGCCCAAGCCACCGAGCTTTTTTGACATCCCTAGGCTATAGCCACTTTATTATTTAATCAAATTCATCAACTGAAAAATAAAAATGTAAAATAGGTTTAAATACTGAAAATACTGCAAACCTAGGGCCAAACCCAATACACAAGTCCATAAAAATAAAATAACCTAAGTCCAACTAAAATAATTAAAACTGGACTGGGATGTCCTCATCACCATCTTCACTTAAGTTCTCCCCCTAAAGAGAGGATTTGTTGAAGTATTGGGTGCTTTCGGCCCGAGCTTTGGCTCGGTTGGTCCGAGCCACGAGCCGGGCTGGCCGCCCAAGCCACCGAGCTTTTTTGACATCCCTAGGCTATAGCCACTTTATTATTTAATCAAATTCATCAACTGAAAAATAACAATGTAAAATAGGTTTAAATACTGAAAATACTGCAAACCTAGGGCCAAACCCAATACACAAGTCCATAAAAATAAAATAACCTAAGTCCAACTAAAATAATTAAAACTGGACTGGGATGTCCTCATCACCATCTTCACTTAAGTTCTCCCCCTAAAGAGAGGATTTGTTGAAGTATTGGGTGCTTTCGAAGAATGTGACATCCAGGCTAACAAATACTTTTCTTATCGACGGATCATAGCATTTGTAGCCTTTTTGGGTAGGCGAGTATCCAATGAAGATGCATTTACATGCACGAGGATCTAGTTTAGTTCGATGATGAGGGTGTATATGAATAAATTTAGTGCAACCGAATATTCAGAGATGTGAGTTTGACTCATGACAGGAATCGGGAAATGATTCTCAAAATTTTTGGAGAGGTGATTTAAATGAAAGTGTACGACTAGGCATTCTATTTATAAGGTAAGCTGATGTTAAAATGGCATCTCCCCAAAATTGTTTATGCATATTTATGGTAAACATCAATGCACGGACAACCTCAATGAGGTGTCTATTTTTTCATTCGACAATCCCATTTTGTTGGGGAGTGTCGACCCAAGAACTTTGATGGATTATTCTATTTTTTTTGGAGATATTCTTTTAGGGTACTGTTAAAGTATTCAGCACCGTTATTTGTGCGTAAAATTTGGATGTTTGTTTGGAATTGTGTTTGGATCATCGAATGAAATTTATGAATACAGTTCGAGCATCAGCCTTTTCTTTTAGGAGATGAACCCAACAAATTCGAGTATGGCCATTAATAAATGTTACAAACCATTTTTTGTAAGTTCAATTAAGAATTCGAGATGGGCCCCATAAATTACTGTGAATTAAGGAGAACCATTTCGATGGTTTGTGTGTAGACTTTTGGAAAGATGTACGATGGTGTTTTACCAATTCACAAGACTGACATTGAAGATTAGTGGTTATTTTATTTGGAAATATGGTACGTAATATACGTTGCAGGTATTGAAAATTGGAATGACCCATTCGAAAATGCCATAATAGAATTTCATTCGTTTACTCACATCTGTCTCTTCAAAGTAGTAAAGTCCCTCACATTTCTTAACACTGTCAATTGTCTTCCCCGATGATAGGTCTTGAAATATACAGTAATATGGGAGGAATTTAGCCGAACAATTGGAATTTTGTTAAATAATTGAGAGCAAGTTACAAGATAGATTTGGAACATGAAGAACAGACTCTGAGTTATGGAGTTAGAGATACGAATACTCCCTTTTTCTTGTTACAGGTGAGAGTTAACCATTTGCAATTTTGACTTTGATATTGCCAGCACAAAGAGAATATATGGAAAAGAGGTAATAAGAGTCCGTCATGTGATCGGACGCACCTGAATCTATAATCTAGGGAGCTTTGGATGGGGCGTTTGTATGGAAAGCTTTTAAAAGTTTACCTTTAAGGGCTAGTGAACTAGATGATCCAGATGTTTGGAAATTTGAAAACATTTTGTAGGGTTGCTCTATCTGCTCGGGATTGAATGCACTGGTTGGATTGGAGTTATCTTTTTCTTCAATAGGATCAACATTTGCTTGGTAGCCACGAGTTTTGTTAATCTGTCTTGATTTCCAATCTGCTAGCTTCCCATGTAAATAGAGTTGTCAATGGATTAAATTTTTATCCGAATCCGATAAAATTAATGGAAGATGGATTTAAGGTCTCAATTTGATAACCCGATTAAGATTCAAATCCGATAATCCGTTTACTAAATGGAGCAAATATGGATGTAGGTAAATCCAATCCAATTTATTATAACAATATAATATATTTTGTATATTACCGCATAATGTATTACATTTTTAAAAAAATTGATCTTATACTTTATGACTTTTAATGAAGGATGTCAAAATTATTAAATTTCAATAACATTAATATATATTATAAAAAATTTTGTATGGAGAAAAAAATAAAATATTGAAACACGATAATGGGCTTGACGCTTTCTTTCATCCCAACGCCATGTGCCATAATGCCAATCTGACAAATGATAAATTGATAATGGCTTGACACTTTCTTCTCTTCCAAGCTCCAGCCACATTTTACCTTTTGTTTCCTGAACATTCTTCTTTCTAGAAATTAATTCAAAGAACAAAGAAACCTTTCCTATTCTCATAGCTGAATCAGACTAAAAAAAGGGAAATCTCATGGTATTCTCCATCTGTAATTCATCTTTACGTCTGTCGACTCTGCATCCCTATGCAGTAAGGACAGATCTGGTTCATTCCAAATCGAGGTTTCTTCTTCTTTGCTTTGTATTTTTTTTTTTTTTTTTGGTTGTATTTCATCTCCAACATTAAGATTCTTCTTTGGCTTTCATTTCTCTTGTTTTGTTGTTTTCATTTTGTTATTTTGTTGTTTTCCTCAAATTTCTTTAACATATTCACCTTGATTTTAGGGCTTTTTGGATACATATAATTGCTGACAAGCCCAACACTGAAGCGGACAAAAGAGATGATACAAGGAATGTTATATAAGTTGAAGATTCACCTCCAACTTTTCCTAAGAGACGGAAATTGACATCAAAGCTATGGAATGATTTTGTAAAATTTAAGTGGCCAAAAGGAAATGAAATTGCAAAGTGCAAGCATTGTTGTAAAGAATTTGTAGGAGAAAGTGGTAAAGGAACTAGCTACTTAAAGTATCGCTAGGATAGGTGTAATAGGAAAGTTAGCAGAGACATTGGTCAACAAATGCTATCCATATCCAAAAGTTCCCCAGAGGCTGCTGCCATAGTTCAAAATCACGTTTGACCAATTGAAAAGTAGGATGGATTTTGCTAAGGTGGTTATCATGCATAATTATCCTTTTAATATGGCTGAACATGAATATTTTGTGATATTTTGTAATGGTTTGCAACCAATGTTTAAGCTTGTGTCAAGAAATACAGTGAGGTCTAATAATGCTAAATTCCCTAGTTTAAGCTTGTGTCAAGAAATACAGTGAGGTCTAATAATGCTAAATTTCTTACTCTTTGAAAAATTGCTCGGGACATATTTAGCTATTCCAGCAACTAATGTTGCATCCAAGGCTGAATTTAGTGTGGGAGGAAGAGTAATTGATGATTTTCTTGCTTCATTGCTTCCGAAAACTGTAGAAGTTTTGGTGACCACACAAGATTGGCTCCCTTTCCTGAAAAAAAAGAGTAAGTAACTAAGATTTCTAATTATTAAGTTTGGTTATATATATTTTTTTTAATCAAGTAACTATGTATTATTATTTATTTTTTACAAGTATTTAATTTGTTACGTTCTTTTCGCAAAACTTGACATAAATGTTACAAACAAGGCCCTACAAAATTAAAATAATGTTTCTTAATGACTAAAGTTTATGTAAGGTTTACTTATAAATTATGTTTTCAATTTCTTGAAATGATATTTGTTTTGTACAGCCTTTATACTTAAACATCTTTTTTTGTAGGCTTGGTGGACTAGTGGGTGATATGATATGGAGAGAGAGCTCAAACTTAAAAAGCTGTGCTTGAGAATTTTTTTCTTCGTTTTTGTTGCTCACTCTATCTAGAACATTTGTTGGATATGTAGTCATTGCAATATTTCATATTTTGGTTCCTTTTTAATTTGGTATTATCTTGTGGATTGTTATTGAAATTGCCAATAGGTTAATATGGTTATTTTCTTATATTGCAATAAAAAAACATGTAAAATATTTTGGATCAGATTTCCGATAATCCAACAAATCGGATATAGATTTAACAATCTAATATCTGTTAGATTATCGGATCAGATCGAATAATTATTCTTATCGGATCGGATATGGACAGATCCAATCCATATGCGATCCATTGACAGCCCTACATGTAAATCCCAACACGTATCTCCTTTATTTTCTGATTTTCGACAATGATCACACCAAGGATATCCTCTTCTTTGCTTTAATCCATGTCCATTTGTAGATGTCCCTTTAGACGTCGGGTCCAGTCCATAAGATCCCTTCAATTGATTTAGCCCATCTTTTTTAGCACCATGGACCGACCCATTTGACCCAGGTTCTTTAAAATTGTAATTAGACCCATTTGGCCCAATCTCTCTAGAGAGTAAAGCAGATCCGGCATCGTCTTCTTCCAAGCCTTCTTGCTTTCCTTCCTTTGCGTTGATTTTCTTTTCGACGTTCTTCGGCAAAGGCTTCCCATGACGACAAAAAGGGTCATCTGCTCAAAATCCAGCCCCTCACGTCATCCATGTCTCGATTTAAGCAGGCTAAAAACTCATATAACCTATCGTTTTCCAATTTTTTCTCGTACTGTACGCTGTCAGCTGGGCTATCCCATTCTTCTTCAAGATTCTGGTCGAGTTCTTGCCAAAGGGAATTCATTTCAAGGCAGTATTCCATTACCTCTCTGCCCCTTTGCTTCGTCTGCTATAACCTCATTATGATTTCAAAGATTTTAGACGAATATTTGGTGTCTAAGTACATGTCCCTTACAGCATCCCATACGTCCTTTGCTGTGGGTAGAAAAAGATAAGTTTTTCTAATTGCCAGAATCATAGAGTTGACCATCCACACCGTTACCATTGAATTTTCTGACTGCCATCTCTGTAGATGGATGGTGTCGGTCGTGGCAGACTTCTTCTTCTCTCCCGTAAGATATCCTATCTTCCCTTTTTCGTCGATGATAAGTTTAATAGACTGAGCCCATTCTAGATAATTTTTTCCATTTAGTTTTTCTACTGTCAATTGGAATGATGAATGATCGAGTCCACCAGGGCTCATGGCTGAGAGAGATTGACAGGCTCTATGGTTGTTGACTCTTCACTGTGTTCCATGTTTTCTTCCATTAACGGTTTATGACTAGTGTGGCTAGGTTAGAGAAGAGCCTTGCTCTGATACTATATGGAAATTGGAATGGAATATGAAAGTTAATTGTATTACTTTCTGGTGAATATTTTACAATCTGATGAACTGAATTTATAGTACAAGTAGAGAACTAAACTAGGTAAGTTTTGAAAAAAAGGAAACGTGAATCTTACCTAATCTAAATAAGGTACCTAATCAAACATAATCAAATTACAAGGTAATACAAAATATTTCCTAAACTTTTGAGATTTCTACAACAACATATATAACTCTGAGAACAAAAACAATTCTATCTTGACAGGGAAAATGTATTTAGCCACAGGATAAGTTTGCTGTCTAACTCATTCTGGATAGACTTTGTATAAGAAACGCTCATGTCTTATTATATGAGGCAAGGAAGAACAGACACCGGGTAATTGAGATGGAAAATTATTTCATCCTTCTATACTTTGCTTGTAGCTCAATATTTGTCATCTTTAGCAAGAGATGCTATCTCTCTACTGGAAAATATGGTGAGAAAATTGACATAAGCAGCAAATTGTATCCAGATAGAAAAGGAAATAGAATTCGAAACCAAAACTCGGCATTGGAGCTGGCAGAAATCCTTGCTGATGGTTGAAGAAATAAAGCAAAAATAAATTTAAGGCCAAAAGTTTGTCTTAGCCAAATGAAGATAAAAACCATCAGCTTAACATCATTGCATCAAAGCTTCAACACTAGCATTCAACGGCCTTCTAAGGATATCCAGATTATTGAGAATGTTTCAGAACCAATGGTAGGCTGGTCTGGAGATGCGTTAGATAACTTCCAACTCTTGACCGAGTGAAACAGACTGAGAAAAGATTAAATCGAAGTTTCTTAGAGCAAAATAGTAGCAAAACAAAAAGAGGAAGTCATGTCTCAGCACACCAACACTGTTTCAAAGCTTGGAAAACAAAATTCAACCTCAGTCTTACAAAAGTATCAAAAATTGCAGCCGCAATATTAGGCTGATCTAAAGCGTGCATTAACATGTGGATGATATGATATACCAGAACAATTATGACCACTCAGCATTAAGCCACTAAAACATTTACCAGGTCATAATGGAAATGAACCAAAGAGAAAAAATGAAGAAAGAAACATGATAAAAAAACATAATATATCAGAGAGAGAAAGAGAGAGAGAGCAGCTTACTACTATAGCAAAATTTACGCCCAAGGTGTTAGGTGTCTATACCACCTGAGAAAATGTTTTGAAACTTGTATTCTCTGATAATATATACAGAAGGAGACCCCCAAAAAGAATCAAAATTACAAGCCTGCCAGAACTTTAGTAAGAGACAATAAATCACACTTCTCACATTTTGAAAGATAAACATTGTTAACATTCAACTGCCTCCCCTTTGGGAAAAAAAAGAGCAGGTGCCTTGAATAATAGAGAAATTTTAGCCAGTGACATCCCAATAATCAAGAAAGTCATTTTTTTGAATTGCAAATACAATAAACTTCCTTGATCCTATCCTTTCTGCACACGCTTCAGAGTTTTCATGGCTATCCCACTACCGTCATCTCTGGTGGACAACGTATCAAAGCACATAAAAAAATGATGAGGAAAATGGATCATGTAACAATTAAAGAAGGATTATAGAACAATCTCAATTTACGAGCCTACTATAATTCTTATATAGTATAATAAGCCAGCAATTATTAAATTTTCAAGAACATGCTGACATAGTTAATGCCGTCTGGAGGTGTACTAAAAGGATTTACAAGAGAAGACAAAAATTATAGCCTTCACTGAGAAACAATGAAATGTCATCTAATGACATGTAATGTTGGGAATTTATTTAATTATGCACAGCGGAAAATAAAATAAATTTCAATTCCCACTGAAGATCTACTTTGTAATTAGATAAAAACTGTGATAGAAATTGTACCTCTTGCGAAATCTACAAAGTCCTTTGCTTTTCTTTTGTTCCAGTAATCTTGATTTGTCGCCCACATTTGTCCAGCTATCCAATTGTCCAACTTTCAATGGAATTCCACACGAGGAACAAGATTGTATGAGAACTAGGGTTTTCTGCTCTTGTACTGGCACGAAAATTAGAATTATCTA